>NC_063197.1:6154860-6390714 GCF_017589495.1 Alosa alosa
ATGGCCAATATGCGTAACTCAGCTAGGCCTAATGTTAGTTTCCTCAGCCATGTCAGCTAGCCTCAGACTCATTATCTGCTATGGCTGCTAGTGCTAGTGCAGAGTAGCTTACAATTTTATCCCTTTTAATAAATTCACCCATTTTAATCATTGTACCAATGAGAAGAAATAAAATACATCTGTTATATCACCTTTACTTTAAATTCCAGTTCAGTTCATCTTTAAAGGCCAGTTATTGAATGGACTCAGGATACTATGCATCCTGATAAAGTTCCCTTGGCCTTTGTAATTAAAAGATAGATAGATAGCCCATCACATACCCTTCACCATACCTAGATATATCATGGTTTTATTTCAGTTAGGCTAATAGCTGGTTTGATTTGCATGCTACAGATTCTATTAATTGCAAAAGAAATGTTGACTGGCAAGTTATTCATGACTGCAGATGCTGACTTGCCTATTTCTCGATCGACCGAAAGCAACGCACTTCCTAGTTTACTTGGGTTACAAGAATGCCCTTCCACTCCTGTTACAATATGCTGTAATTTATAGCAGGTTAAACAAAAGTGAGAACATATTGTGGGGCAAAATATACTTACCATTTTGGTACATTGTTTGTTCAGCAATTTGATCTGATGGTCTAGCGTAGTCTTCCAATTTTTTAAGAAGCTGCCGGCCTCTTTTCAGTGGAATTGAGCTGGAACCAGTCTAAACCAGTGGCAATAAAGTTGACTGACTGACATCCCAAATACATTTTAAAATTCCGTGCATTTTGGCTACAGCATGGCTTAACACCATTCGAAACATACAGACTAAAGCTGTATAAGGCAAAGTAAGCGAGCACTAGCAACGTTAAATTGTCTAACGCTAGCTTTATATACAAAGCGCCACAGCCAGTGATGTAACTTACAAGTAGCTAACATTAACTAGCTATCATAGCTAACTTTATGTGCTGCTTCATCAGGTTGTTCAATGATATATTGAGTCTAAAAATATGCAAGAACGCTAGCAAATTACCAAAATGTTAATGTACCTTCTCTGAGTTTTCGTGGGTGGCAAGTTCTGCACAATCCTTCATACCCACACACCGCTTCACTTGGTTTCACTGGGCCAAATCTAGACTGCATTTTCTGGAGCCTTCCGCACGCGAGTTTATCTCGTCCGACCATCATAGACCTCTGGAGTCTAACTTGATTTCTCTAACTTGCTAACAAGTCGCAAGTTAGCTCTGGGGTAGCAAAAATCAAATTGTGCTGCCTTCACGTACCATTGATTATAATATCTACTCGAAGGTTGAAGACAAAAAGTGCGTTCAGGAAAACGCCTGCGTCTCCAATTTTGTCGCCTCCCGCGCCGAATTTAACAGGTGATCTCCTTACATGGGCATAGATGGTAGCTTTTTTGTAGGCGAACTTCAGAGGTCTGTCAGAGCATCGTCATGTGTGGTGGTCACATCACGGTAAGGCCTACTGTTTGCAAATGTGAACTGGAAAATATGTGCAATTAAAACAAATAAGCCAATGAAAATCATTTGAGAATTGTTGTAGTCTACAACAGCTAGAGCTCTTACAGATCAGACTAATTATGACCGCCGCGCAGCGAAGCGGCGGTCATATAGGTTTAGTCAGATTTTTTTTTTTTTTTTTTTTTTTTTTTTTTTTTTTTTTTTTTTTTTTTTCTTTTTCGCATGTCCAAATTTCCGTCAATGATTCCCGGGACACTGAAAGACCGGGGTAGACAAAACTTGGTGGGCATGTAACCCCATATGGATAGCATGGAACCATCGTTTTTCGTTTTGATCTGTAGCCCCCACGCTGGACTGCACCCCGAAAGGAGGGTAGGCAGACACAGTTTTCTGTGAATATCTCGAGAACCGTAAGGTTTAGGAGGACCACCTTTTTTGTATGTTGATCTCAAGGGGCCATGTCAACCCATTCCATAACCACTAATTTCATGTATAGCGCCACCTAGTTAAACACAAAAAAGTAAAAATGAGGTGTTGTAATTGTAGGTATCTGTGACCTAACATAGTCAAAACTGCACAAAATTGGAAGTGTAGGATCATTTTGACACCTTCTGAATGCACGCCAAGTTTCGTGGAATTTTGTTCATGGGGGGCCACACAATAAATTAATTTATATTACTATACACCAACTGGCCTGTAGGTGGCCGGAGACAGTTTTCTGTGAATATCTCGAGAACCGTAGGGCCTAGGGGTCCACCTTTTTGTATGTTGGTCTTAAGGGGCATGTCAACCCATCCCATTACCACTTATTTCATGTATAGCGCCACCTAGTTAAAAATTAAAAAGCAAAAAATTAAGTGTTTTCATCTCAATATCTCTGGCTGACAAGGTCAAAACTGCACGAAATTAAAAGTGTAGGATCATTATGACACCCTCTGAATACATGCCAAGTTTTGTGTACTTTCGTTCATGGGGGCCTTACAATAAAATAATTTATGTGTACATTTAGTGACGACACCAACAAGGATTCCCGGACACTGAAAGACCGGGTACACAAAACTTGGTGGGCATGTACCCCCACATGGATAGCATGGAACCGCCATTTTTCGTTTTCATCTGCAGCCCCCCATGGACTGGACCCCCTAAAGGAGGGTAGGGCAGAAACAGTTCTCTGTGAATCTTTTATGGTATGTTGGTCTCAAGGGCCCACATCAACCTGGCTCATAATCACTCATTTGTGATTTGCCCCCGGTAAAAAATGAAAATCAGTAGGATTAAAAGAAAGCCAAAATAAATATTCATCATCATCATCATGGCTGCATTTTCAGTATTGGTCGTTTATCGTTTGTCCACTAGATGGCGATCGTTGCAGTGAGACATAATTTTGTTGGAAGTTAAAAGTGGGTTGGAAAAAAAATGGACGCTTCATACAAGGACTGTAATTTACATCGCGAGAACATCTAATAAGGATAGGGCGATGTTCACATGAAGTGTAATTCCCATTTCTTCTTGAAGCGAAATAAATCTGAGGATGTTTATCGGACATGCTTGGTTTTTACTGCAGGTAATGCTAATCTTGTAATATCAATAAGGACCTAGGTAATGTTACCGTTAGCGTTGGTTGAGTGATGGAGGCATTTGATTTATTGCATTTGTAGAAAACTATAAATGCGGTTATACCAAGCAAATGTATAGCAGCACTGTTTGTATCTTTCGACTGTCATTTATTGCACGCTACAAAATCATTCTGTGCAATGGAAGATTTACCAACGTTACACGGGTCTGATACAGTTTTGCCTATACATCGCGTGAG
The DNA here is from genome assembly GCF_017589495.1 of Alosa alosa. NCBI lineage: Eukaryota > Metazoa > Chordata > Actinopteri > Clupeiformes > Clupeidae > Alosa > Alosa alosa. The sequence goes on from NC_063197.1 coordinate 6,158,139, forward strand.
ACTGAGACGCCTGTTTATTTTGTTTTAAGTGCGTGCAGGGTGTGAGAGGGGAATCGATGTGCTTTGATTACAGCTTGGTAGTTGTAGTCTGTGAAATTAAAAGCACGTGTGTGAAAGTATCCAAACAATGACACCTTCATTTCATTATGGCTGCTTTAGCAAAACACCTTAAGCTACTGTGTAGTGGGTCCCATTTAGAAGTGGCTACTTCATTCGCGCTTTCCTTGACTCATGGAGCTGCGTGAATGTTATTACAACTTTTAAGCCACGATATGACAGTTTAAGTCCGCTTTGATACTGTAAGGCGAAGCCATTGGTTTCAAAGGAGATTTTATTTGTGTCGCCAGCATAGCCTATTGACAATTTATGTTGTCATTAGGCCTACCTTATAATCCTACCTGTAGCTTAGGGAAGCTAACAGCTTTCTATTAGGATCTAGTTTGTTAGTTACCGCTTTGTCATAACTCCCTGATGCATTTTGCATTTAGAATAGCCAGAGCGTGAAGGCTATATCTCAATCGGAAAATTAAACAATATCGGGTGCCTATGGACTAGGCTGGGTGAACCCAGCCTGATCTGCCCGCTATTTATTTTTGATTTCTTAAAAGATTGAGCTTGGTCTGATGAAAGCCAGACTAGCCATGGACCTCAGTTAAACAATGCAAGGGAACATGAATCAGCCTATTTTGCACTAACAATAACGGACAAAAGCTCTTCAACTTTGGCCCGCTAAAATGTGTATGAACAGTCTAGCGGCGATTTCATCAAGGCCCATTTGGACATGTCAGTTATTTGCACCACTGGTTAGATGTAAAACAGCATTTCGTTTCAGACTAGGCTACTGTTACTTAATTTGTGCATTAACAATAACGTTTCAGACTACTGTTACTTAATTTGTGCATTGACAATAAAGTATTACATGAACTAAAGATGACTAAAATCTTATGTAGAAGAAGAAACATTCACAAAAAATCCATCCATCCAAAATGACCTTTGTTTTTGATAGCTGTTGAAAAATGGCATGGAACTGACAGAGATGGTTTTGTTTATAAATACATAAAAATAAATAAATAAATAACATTATGCTGATACCTTTTGCTTTTCCCAAATACAATGTAGCCTACAGGTGTAAGTGACCTTTCATCAATCCAGTTGCAATGGATGAACTGTGATGAACTGCCCTACTTGTGATTGTTTAGAGATTTTAAAGGTTTTATAACAATTCTACATCTTCTTTGGCTATTCTACAATCTATTCACCTTTTCAGCACCAGTAGGGTACTTTCTGTGCAGCCGCACACACACACTCAGGCATGCCAAATAAGCATACACAAAAGTTTCAAGAGTGGGGGATGGAGTAAAATATGGAGACAAATTGAAGTGTGATTTATTTTCGCGGAACGGATGTACAGGACTGAGCGGCGGTCATATTTTGTACCGCTATGCGGTACATCTAGTTTATAAAACAAATAGGTCTGGATGAGCATTACATTAGTTCACTTAGAGAGCTCTCTGATGGATAAGCCTGAGTAAAATATGAGATATATAAATTGAGCAAGTCTGAGTATTGTATAAGCCTTTGCTGAGATCTCTTTTGTAAATCAAAAAAGGACTAAACTGAGATGACTAGAATGAGAACGGTTCAAGCTTGTGAAGAGATCTCTTTTACAGAACTGATGGAGCCTAATCTGAGATTTACCAAAAAGATCTGAAATGAGAATTGCATGAGTTTACAGAGAGAGTTCTCTGGTGGATCAGCCTGAGTAAAATATGAGATGTATAAATTAGACAACACTGAGCATTATTTAAAATATTGATGAGATCTCATTTGTATATTAAAGGGAGTCTACACTGAGATAACTTAACTCTTTTGCTCCAGAGACAAACCTGAGAAGCGGGAGACAAAAGCAATAATCTCATTTTTATATCACTGTGATCTCATTATTGTCTAGGAGAAACAATTGAGAAAGAGAGGAGCTCTCCTTTTAACATTTTCTTTCCTCTGGGCAGGCATTGAAACCCACACTGCAATGGGCAGGAGAAGTCTATGACGTGTCCATATTTTACACAAAATTTGCGCACAGGGAGAGTCAAAACTCTTAGTTATATAGGCTATTAACATTAATGTTGCTGACATGTAAACATGGGTTTAATGTTTTTTTGATACTTTATTTCCCAATTCTTAAGTTGGTGCTTCTCCTCTGGCGCAACAGGTTAATGCCTATACATTGCTTTTTCACGCAGTCGACATGGGTTCAATCCTCCCCATCACACTTTTTTTTTATTTATTATTTATTTATTTTTAGACCAGCAACGCTTCCTCAATTTAGGCTACAGATAGACTAGGTGGCCACAGAGAGCCTGACCAGCAGTCAGTGAAATGTTTGAAAACTTAACCGTGATACTTTGAAGACCTATACTGGCTTGGGCAACTGCTGTAGCAAGACAACACCATCAGCCGTGTTAACTTGCTACAATCATCAGCTGACTTCTTCTAATTATATAGACTAAGTCAAGTACATTTCTCTATGACTTATCAGCTGTTTTGTGGTGCAAGTACGTAGATGAATGGTTATCATGTAAGAGATTTAATTTAGGAAGCAGGTTCAATACCCACGTGGAGTTATTATTGGGTATTTATTTTTTTTGTGGCATATTCATGGTCCAGTGCATGTAGCGTAGGCCTACTACAGACAATTTTGACATTTAAATATGTCATGCATATTTGTATTTGTTCGTCTCCAGTTTTCAAAATGACAAATCTGCAAAGAAACGTCATCACTCGTGAAACGTCACCAACGCAGCCAGTTAACATGGGTGCCAGTTGCCATGTAACACCAGCACTTCTGATAGTCTTGCTGTTAAGATGTTAAAAATTAAGAATAGATTTTACATTGTAGTGCATAACCAATTGAGCCTAAATACCTCAAGGACAACCAAATCAATATCGAGACAAATCCCCTTGTCAGTGTATCAGTGAATGATATCTTGTCCTAAGCCAGACACTTGAGGGAAGGAACAAAATGCGTAGGCTAGTAATCCATTTGAACTTCAGCAGCGGTCACTCAGGGGGCAGGAAGACAGATTGGCAAAATGGAGGGATTTTGTGAGGCTTCACGTTTCAATATTGTAACCGCTATGTAACCCTGAACTGTTTAAGTTGTAGCCAAGCCTCTATTCATGTGTACAGCCTTTGCAACGTCAACCCAGATGTCACCTATGAACTGGATGCCCATGTAACTCTCCCAAGCTCTGCTATGGTGCTGTTAATAGATGAAGTGATTGAAAGAGTAGAGAACACGGAGACAAAGAGAGGAACATTTTTTTTTTCCTGAAATAATTTTCAAAAAGTTATGCTGTGTCAGATAGAATCCTTTAACAGCAGGCTTGCTGATGATGGTTGCCCAGCAAAATAGGCTGAATGCACTTTTAATCTATGATCAGCATGTTTCATCATCAGTATCACAAGCCATTCATGCAGGTCTACATTTTATGATTCATTTATTTGCTGACGTTCGTTGAAGTGTGTGTGTGTGTGTGTGTCTGTGTGTGTGTGTGTGTGTGTCTGTGTGTGTGTGTGTGTGTGTGTGTGTGTGTGTGTGTGTGTGTGTGTGTGTGTATGTGTGTGTGTGTATGTATCTGTGTGCAGGTGAAAGCTCTGGAGACAGCCCTGTCGTCCTGTCAGGAGGAGCTGACCAGATGCCTGCAGCAGATGGAAAAAGCCAAGAGCCACTTTGAGGAGCGTCTGGACGCCAAGAGCAGAGAGGTAGAGGGGGAGGCCTGGGAGGCAAACCGACGAGGCTTCACGGGGCAATTTTCCTTCATTTCCTGAGAGGACTCTGCCCTCAGAATGTCCCGGAAAAGAGCGGGCCAGGCAGCCAGCTCCTGGCAACCGAGGATGGATGTCTGGACCGGGGACAACCGTGACAGTAGTGATTTGCTTCCCAGTCGATAAGGATTTTTTCTGCATCTGTAGAAGCAGCGGTGGTTTAAGGAGCGGGATCCTGTCCAAGAACGACTGTGTTAAAGCTCACACTGAGATGCACATGTGGTCATGACCATTTCATTGTTTCTGTGAAGGGGTATCACTTTTGCACATATTTGCATGATAAAAACTATATTTATTTGCATACATTTGCAAATAAATATAGTTTTATGTCCTCAGGAGTCAAGAAATGCCTCTAAGATGATAGATGATGATTTGTTCATGTGAGCATGCATGTGTGTATGTATCATGTTGTTGCTTAAGAGTGAGTGAGTAGGTGTGTGTCTGTGTGTGTGTGTGTGTGTGTGTGCACGGGTAAGATGCCACCAATTACAACACAATGTCATTTCCAGGTGGAGTCTCTGCAGGCAGAGCTGGAGCGCAGCACCAGGGCCTTTGAGAGCTCCAGCCAGATGAGTCGGCAGCTGCAGCACACGGTCCAGCAGCTAGAAGCCAGGCTGAAGGACAGCTCCACACGCCTCACGCACATGGACGACAACCACGCGGCTCTCCACAGACAGGTGACACCTCAACACACTCACCTGGTATCAGGCAACAGGGATAGGTGGGCTCACTCGTATAGGTGACCCCCTAACTCACCCACCTGGTCCTCAGCAAAAGGCTAGATGTACTGTATTTAGATGACACCTTAACACACTCACCTGGCCTTTAACTGCTGACCAGAGGCCCTGGTCAAACAGGTGACGATTTAACACACACTTGATTTCCAACCACTGGCCTCCACCCAGCTCAGACTACTGTGATTCAACAGTTAGGCCAGCCATGGAAAAGAATCATATGTTTTAACTTAACAGAGCACAATGGCATCTATGTAAGGATCTTTATAAATGGCTCTTTCTGTGTTTATTTTTGTCACAAAGCTCAACACTGTAGTAAACCCTGGAAATAAGGCTTCACGTGCCAGTATAGGATCTGCTGGTGGGATGCAAGCTCTACCTTTTCTGGATAGATTTGTAGAGCAGGATGGATTGTTTTCTTATGAAATTATATTTGTTGATATTTCATAAAGGAAACTATATGTGTGTGTGCGTGTGTGCGTCTGCAGGTAGAGAAGCTGGAGCGTGAGCTGGAGAGGGTGAAAGTGTCGGCTGCTGAGGAGATGAGGAGGAGAGAGCAGGAGCTGCAGCAGGTCTGTGAGCAGGCAGAGAGATGGGGGAGAGAGGCCGCCCACCTCTCCACCTCTGTCACGTGAGTTAACCTTACAAACTCACGCTCCTCTGCACAGTACACACACATACACACACACACACACACACACACACAGATCATAAATGCAAAGTGTGCAATCAGTCTCTGATTAAATATCTATCCACCCACACCCAGGTAATAACTTATATTAGTGTTGACAGTCTGCTTCTTGAGCCGTCCCCTCTGAGATAAGGGAGTGGACACTGGGGGGTTGGTGGCATGTGGATTAGTAGCCCTGGGAAGTCCAGCCCACTGCACTTATTACATTTTTGCAATAGATCTCTGCTGTCATTGCCATATCTGTTTTTCAGCAGTAGATGCAAAAAGAGAGACAGGGATAGAGAGACAGAGAGAGAGAGACAGAGAGAGAGAGAAAAAGAGAGAGAGTAAGAAAGACAGACAGAAAGAGACAGACAGACAGAAGCTGGGTCTCCATCCAACATTTAAACTTGAATATTGACCATATGAATAGGAAATGGAGTGGACATATTGTAAATTAGCTTGAAGTCAAATAAGAAATCGATTCGAGGGAAGTGGATTAACTCTCAATTCACCTAGGGTGTAATGCATCTTTGATGGACATTTTGTTGTGCGGGGACACGTTTGTTTATTATTGTTTGAGAGAAAGACAGAGAGAGAGAGAGAGAGAGAGAGAGAGAGAGACAAACAGATGGAGAGAGACAGAGACAAGCTAGGTTTCCATCCATTGTTTTACTGTATTGTGAATGTTCACCATTGGAGTGGGAAATCCTGAATTTAAACAGTTCTTTAAGCTGAATGAGAAATCAATTAATTTGAGGGAAGTAGATTATCTTCTAGTTGGCAGAGGGTATAATGTGTACAAAGGTTGATGGTTCCTCCCATCAACAGTCACATCACAGAACAAACCCTCATTTCTTTGAGTGGAATCTTCCTAAATGCGCTCGAAATATGTGAAACAGTTTGGCTGGAGACCCAGCTAAAGATGAAAGAGAGTAAGAGAAAGAGAGAGAAAGAAAGAGAGGGAATGAGAGAGCAAGTGCTACGTGGCAGTACAGGCCCTACTGCCTGAGGGCAGAGCAGCATGTGGTGAGGAGGAAGAGTAGGAGGAGGAAGATGGGTCAGGATGGGTGTGGCCGAGCAGGCAGGTAACCATGGGTCACCAGGCGCTATTCAGCCGAGAGTGCATTCCTTTGTTGGAACAGAGGGCTTATTTACTGTGTGCCACTGCTGCTACACAGGCTGCCCTGCACGTCGCTGCTGAGAGAGCCTGGATATGGATGGAGAAGAGTCTCCCTCCCTCCCTCCCTCCCTCCTGCCTTCTTCTCTTTTTTCTTCTCCCTTACTGAGTTAATGTGATGGCCTCCGCCCTGGTCTTGTGATCGTGTCTCAGGCCTGCAGTGCTTTCTGTTGGAGGCTGCGGTGGCGTAGGGTGGGGTGGAACAGCCGCCTTAAGTGCTGTTTTGAAGCACACATGGAGAGGTTTTGCTTGTGACTGCTGGAATGGCTTATCTCACATCAGCGGCGTTTCTGTGATGTAGCCCAGGAGTTTTTTAAGCTTTGCCATCCAGTGTAGCGTATCCTTCATGTAAATTGTCCAAACATGTCTTAGCTAATTGTGTTTCATATTTATGACTAAGTGATCTGAATGGGCATTAAAGGCCCTCTGGCTCTGTGACAGTGAAGAGCTTTGTTGATGACTGCACTATTGAATGCTAGGCAGCCTCAGGCTTCTTGTGTATCAGATCCCATGACTAGCAACACTCTCTGCTCTTTGTTTGTTTGTTGTCAAAAAAACTCCCCTGCCCACGTCTAGACTATATAAGAACTTGGTATTCCTCTGCTAAACATATCTTATTAGCTTCGCCAGACTTATGGGGATAGTCTTTTTTTAAGGACTCGCCACCCCAAGGCCACCTTCTCAGTAGAATGCCACCTGGCTCCAAGTGGCAATTTGTTTAGCACAAGGTGTGTTTTGTGGTCTATGGAGAAATCCTGTTATTTTCTTTTGAGGCCAGGTGTTGAGTTGAAGGAGAGTTTTTGCTGGACGCAGGTGTTGAACGTCCGTGTATGCTGACCTGCTCCTGAAAGGGAGTAACGTTACGGCTGTCCAGAGGGATCCTGACACGGCTGTCCAGAGCAGCAGCAGCCACAGCACAGCACAGCTCTGAGCACTTTGCTGTCCGGCTGTGTGTGTGTGAGCATCTCTGCGTGCGTGTGTGTGTGTGTGTTGGTCGGTCCGTGTCTCAGGCAGCTGACGACGGACATGAGTAAGACGCGCGGCGAGCTGAGCGAGCGGGAGAAGGAGCTGCTGCTGATCCGGAGGGCCAGCGGCGCCCAGGCCTCCCAGCTGGCCCACATGGAGAAGATGCTCAACCAGACCAAAGGCATGCTGGACAAGAAGACCGAGATGGGTACGGAGGGCAAGGCTCGCGAGGGGGACACCATGGGTCTGTATCAGAGTCTTTTTGTGCATTACATCGCGCTGACAAGTAGTGGTTGCTTCAGGTCATCACAAATAACTTGCATGCTTTGCACCAAAATCTTTGTTGTTAACTATGAAAAAGACCACTACGTAACAAAAACACGGCTAACAAACTACCAGTTTGTCCTGAGAGGTTACTTACATAATCCATTTTTTTTATACCTGTGTCCTGTATACCTGCAAATTCTAGTTTACATCCTGAACACTCCTAATCACTGCTTTTCTGCATGTTTCTGTATGTAGTAAGTATACCAGTTAATTGGTTTCCCTGTGGCTCCCAGTATACTTAGCATGGTGGCACCTATATGAGTATTAATATTAAAATCCTTGGACAGTTGTTTGATTTGTATGTATATTTCTGAGATTGTAGTGCTTTGTGAAAGTACATTATGTACTGGAAGGTGCAGTGTAGATATGTGTCTCATATGGCTCTGTTGTTCCTGTACGTACATGTACAGTGCAAGATCTGGAGGAGAAGGTGCAGCGCAGCAAGCGTGACCGGCGCAACTCTCTGCACCGCACGCAGCTGCTGGAGACTCAGATGAAGACGGTCCGCGGCGAGCTGGTGGACACGCTGGATCACCTGCAGGAGCTGCGCAACGTGCTGCGCCGCTCACAGCAGCAGGCCGAGGAGCGCAAGGCCGCCATGGAGAAGCTGGCCACGGGGCTCAGGTGAGAGATCCACTGCCAACTCCGCAGAGCTCAGGTAGTACCACCTCCATCTCACTCCAACTCTCCTCCGCCATCCCGCTGCACCTGGCCTCAGCCTGGTCTCTCTCACTCACCTGCATACGCCCACGGCAGCCAAACAAACATGAGACAAACATCCGGGCCCTCTCGGGTCACTGCATGTCCATCATGCAAATCCTATTGCATCTTTTGGTGCTGGCGTGTGTCTACACACTCAGTACCTCCACTTACTCCTTCCACAACAAGATTTTTTTCTTCATCCACTTAGCATTACTCAGATGGACCTGGTCCTGCATATGTGTGTATAAGCGATGATATGTGAGAAGGCCCCAGACTGTGTGTGTGTGTGTGTGTGTGTGGGGGTGGGGTGGGGTGGGGGTGTTTTCTCTTTTGTGGCTGTGTCTCTACAAAGCTGACCCGAACTGACCTGCGGTGCTGCTGTGGGAAGACTGTAATCATATCAGCACTTAGGCCATTGAGAAATCAAACAGACTGAGTTGTTGTCACTGTTCTAGCCACATATACTATATGTCTCTAGGGGCACTACTGTTGACAAACAAGACTTTTCAACTTCAACATATTTTTTTTTTCAGTGTTCTGAATGATGGATATTGTTATTATTGTCACTGCATCTTTTGTCTTGTGTGTTTCATGCCAGTGGTATAAAAACTGTATTTGTAAAAATAAGGACCTTGGAAAAAGGACCTTGGAAAAGTGAAGAGTGTTAAGGAAAAATGGTTATTTTCTGTTTGTGAGCTTTTGTCATGTTTTGTCAGTCAGCATCACTTTGCTATCTTTGACGCCTCCCTTAGTAGGTGTCATAGCTGTTGATGTCTGTGTGGTAAACGTCGGACTGATTTATTCTCCTGCCAAAGTCTGTTTTTGCACAACAGCAAACAACAGCACAAAGGCACCAGCCACTGGTAAACAACAAACACATCCCTGGAGAACATGTCACATCAGACACAACCGTGGGTTACTGTTTTGTTTGCGGTGCAGCAACTTTGTCATCTTTGCATATTTTATCCCATATTGTGTCAGTGCACTTCCATTGTGATGGGTGGCAAAAGGGTTTAGTTATATTGTTATATAACAGCCCTATTACACTCCATTATCCATGAGATCATGCATGGGCACCCACTTCATTATATTTTGGGATAGCCCTCAAGTTGATATATTATGAAACAAAAACATGAGGGGCCCTCGCCCATTATATTGGTGGATTTCGTCAAGCAGATCCCCAAGATCCCATCTTTCATATTGTTTTTATGAAAGTGAGTTAACCTGAGGTCTCCACCTAATCCCTATAGCATTTTGGAGATCCCCCAATTTCTGTTCAATCCCCTCTCCCTGCAAAGGTCTGCCAACATATGACACTATCCATTATATCTGGCTGCAAGAAAAGAAACAAGCTTCTGTCTGCATAAGCACCCTATAGGCAAGTACTGAACTATTTTTGCGATGATCATGACCTTGTCACACAAAAGCAAACAGCCACTTTCTCTCTGTTGCCATGATTATTATAAACCTTGTATTGAAAACGCACATAACCCCGTGTCAGAGAAAGGGAAGACACAAGTAAAAGCCCAGTCTCTGTATGTAAACACAATCTAATTTTGAAGGTGTATGATTAAAAAAAAGGAACGTTGATAGATAGGTCTATGTGAGTGTGGTGTTTCGGGGCACACTGTGGAAGATAATGCTGTGGTGTGTTATCGCTGCTAGCATCCTTGGAGGGAAAGCTCGGGATGCTCTCCCCAGCACAGCGTAAACAGGCCTGTCAGGCCCGAGGGAACCAGAGGGAGACGGCAGGGTTCCACGTGTTCTCGACAGTCGGTTCCGTGTTCCCTCATGCCCCCATCTCCCCCATCTCTCTCACTCCCTGTGGTGAGTCTCTCGTCAGGCTAAATGAGAGGCTGTTTTGCTGGAGCTCCATCATCAGTGAGATCAGTGAGCCTCGGGCAGCCACCTGCTTCCCGACAGACGCACACATTCGCTGGGATCCTCACATAATCAGCTTCACTCAGAGCTGTTGGCTAAACACTCAGAAGGGTGTGAAATTACAGCAGGCTGATCTGAAAAGTTACATTTTTTCTCCCAAATCCTTATATATTGTTTATAGAGGCTCAGTGGCTAAATACTCCAGGAAAGCATCTCATTTATAAATGACCTTAATGTTTCATTTTCTGATATATATTTACTTTGGTGTGTGTAGAAGGGTGTAGCAGGGGAAGCCTTTGCTAGTCTTTGTGTACTGTGTATCTGGATGTGGGTGTGCATATGCCTTAAAGGGTGGGCGTGTATGTGTGCAACATATTTCCATCAATGTTTGGATCTGTAATTCTTCCCTGTGTTAAGATCCAAATAAAACCATTAAAATGTATGTGCACATGTGCCTCTGTGTATGTGTGTGTGTGTGTGTGTGTGTGTGTGTGTGTGTGTGTGTGTGTGTGTGTGTGTGTGTGTCTCCCTAAAGGGAAACACAACAGGAGTTGGAACAGAGAAATGAGGAGGTTAAGGACAAGGACACACTACTGAAAGACAAACAGCATGAGCTCCAGCAGAAAGCCTTGCAGGTCTCTACAGACCTACAGACACACACACTCACCCCATACAATGCTATATTATGTAACATAAGTGTCATATGCTGTAATTATGACATACATCCACCTGCACCTGTGCAGCTGAATAAACACAGATGCACAATGCAGGCACTTAACCGCTTTGAATTAATTTGAAGCTATAAGCTATTTCAGAAAAGGAATTACCTGTTATATCATGAAAATGAAAAAAAAAAACATGATGCTCTATATCATTTTACCATATAGCATAATATAAAATATTTTATAAAGAAATACAAATATAGCATAGTTAAGGTGACTTAAGAGATGTGGTTGTTACTACCAAGCAGAACAATTTTAGCAAACTTGACTTCATTTTCCCCTGTTGAAATGGGGAAGGGGAAAGAGAGTAGATCTGCCCTGCAAAGCCAAAGTGCAGTATCTGCGAAAATTCTGAGAACCTTACTGACACTGTGTTGCTTCCCCACCTTCAGCTGAGCCAGTTGGAGTCTGCCGTCCAGGAGCACCGCGCTGACATGGAGCAGAAGCTCCTCTGCCTGCAGGAGGCCACGGAGAGGTCCGAGAGAGAGCTCAGCGAACGCAACAAGCAGGTCTGCCCCCTTCCTGCTTCCCATCCTACCTGTCGCCACTCCACCTGACAGGTCCTGCCAACCACACGCAGAGTTGGCGGAGCTGTGTGTTAAGAGAGCCCTGGAGGGGTGGTGGTGTCATGGTGCTGTCTGTTCACTAGGTGGCGTTCCTGAGCGAGCGGTTGGAGCTGGTCAAGGCCCAGCTGCAGGGGAAGGAGACTCTGGAGGAGGTAATGTTAATGTTATTGCCCTTCTCACTACCACCAACCACACAGTGTAGTGGTGGAAGAGCAAGGCCCACAGACATCAATCTAGCTCTGTCACAACAATACCCCTACACCACAGAGCATGCCTCGCAACAGGAAATAATCTCTGTCCATCCACCAAATGGAGACGTGTGGATGATCTCCATTCCCCCTAGACTGTTTCCCGTAGTTTCATCAGATTGTCCCACACATTATCCCCACCCCACCATCCCCAGAAGTATGGCCCAGTGGGAGAGCACAGTAAACACATTTGGCTGTGGGAAGGCTCTGGCACGCTGCTCCCAGTGTGGCTTAGAGAGAGGGAGAGAACGGGAGACGAGAGAGCAGGTCCCTCAGCTTCCTCTGTTCCTCTGACCACTGGCCCAAACAACACAGCGGTTGCGGACACCGCTTTCCTAACAATGAATGTCCAGTTTTGTGTGTGTGTGTGTGTGTGAGAAGCAATGAGTGTGTGTATGTGTATGTGGCATTGAAATGCTTTTTTGTGGCATACTGTACAAAAGCTGTTTCAAAAAACATTTGAGACCACACTTCTGATTGAAAAACTAAAAGCCATCAGCTCAGAATTGGCTGAAACCAGTCTAATTTAGGATTGTTTAAAGAGACAGAGAGAATCAAAACAGTCCAAATCCACCAACGAACTCTTTCAAGTTTTCAGAAATCCCTAGAACAACCTACCAGCCAAGTACCTTAAAAATGCCAAGTGTAGGAAAAGGGCTTCTGTTTTGAAGAAGCGCTGAATAGTGATTTTTTTTTCTTTGTTTGTTTACTGCACATTGCATGTTTTCATTTGATATGTAAAATTAAGCATCATTATTTTTGAAAGCATTCTCATATAACAGCATTTTGTTTTTTTCACAAGTGCCTAACATTTTTGTACTGTACTGAATACATTTTTTGTTTGGTTTTTGGCTGGTCTTGGGAGGAAGGAGGAGGCAATGGGAGGAATCGACACATTTTCAAAACTCATTACTGTCAGTAGCATGTTGTTGTGAAACGGTTCATCACTCAAAACAAGCACAGAGAACACAAGACCAACAACACTTAGGTCATTTTTCTGTTTTTATACAGTTGTTTGTGGAAAACAATGGGGCAGCATCATAAATATGGTTTCTGCCACAGTGTGTGTGGACAGTAATTGTTTGACATACGAGGTGCTAAGTGCTAAGTGTTGGAGATATCATGCAGTTCTCTGGTTAGCAGTATCTTTGCTTTGACCTTGAGTCTGGGATGAGGGGATTGTGTAATGTGCTTAGATTATGCCCCCTATGCTGTTTTTCACTAGACAAGAATGACCAGCTTTGATGTTGAGACCCCTCATAAACTTTTCATGGTGGTGTGATGTTACGTAGCCCTCTATAACATTCCATCACCATGGTCTCCCACAAAACCCTTGGCCAGTTTGAGTAAACCTGCCACAAACATTTCACTCCTATATGCAACGTGGGATTTGCCTGTGAACATTACAGTGTAGCAGTAATGTAACACTGAGTTGACTGCAGAAATGCATAATAAGCATTCATAATGTCGTTTGGTGTCAGCTTTGCGTTTGCTCCACCAGCCAGAACATTAACCAGCTGCTTGCTGCTGTGAGCTTTTGTGGTAGCTTCTCTCCCTTTGCCATGTGCTTGTGACACACCATCATGTGTGTGTGTGTATGTGTGTGTGTGTGTATGTATGTTTCTGAGCTTTTGTGGTAGCTCCTCTCCCTTTGCCATGTGCTTGTGACACACCCACCATCATGTGTGTGTGTGTGTGTGTGTGTGTGTGTGTATGTATGTTTCTGTGAGCTTTTGTGAGCTTTTGTGGTAGCTCCTCTCCCTTTGCCATGTGCTTGTGACACACCCACCATCATGTGTGTGTGTGTGTGTCTCTGGAGGCCATGCAGCTTGTGTTATTCTCCTCCTTTCACATGTTGTGTTTGTGACACGTTGGCGTGCACATGTGTGCGTATAAAGACATGTGTGTGTATGTGTGTGTATATGTGTGTATGTTTCTGTGTGTATAAATGTGTGTGTGTGTATAAATATGTGTGTGTGTGTGTGTCAGGAGGCCCTACTTCAGGCCCAGCAGCTGCGTGAGTGCAGGGAGCAGCTCCAGCGGGCAGCACAGGGTCTGCAGGACATGCGCAGCCGCTGTGAAAGCCTCTCCATGCAGCTAGAGGAGCGCCGCATCCAGGAGGAGAAGGTCCGACTCCACTCCCTTAACACCAGCCCACACTTACACACGGTCAACAACACAGTCCTGCACAGCTCCTCTAGTCTGCAGGAGTTAGTTGTGGATTGTTCTCACGTGGATTGAGTTGTCACTTTGTATTCATCTCTGAGTACAGGAGCAAAATGAAGTCTGCTGATAGTGGTGATCTGTGTACTTATAAAAATGTTTGAGAGCATGTAGTGGATCGTGAATATCTGTGAAGCATTTGTATTATCTGATGAAGTATGTGAGGCATTATCTTTCCCCCAACACACACACACACTCACACACACCCCCCCTTGGCCTGTGTCAGGAGAGCCAGGTGTGGCTGCTGGAGGAGGAGCTGGACAGGGCTGCGGAGCAGGCGGTCCAGACCGAGGGGAGGCTGCAGGAGGCCGTGGCCACGCTCACCCAGGAGCTGGAGGCAGTCAGGAGGCAGCACCAGGCAGAGGTGCGGTCTAAACACCACCCACACAGCCACCCAGCTCAGAGATGAGCACCAGGCAATGCCCAGACAATGCCAAGTCTTTGTAGTTGTAGTCTTTGACTGATGTTGTGTACGTCTTCAAGTATTTACCTGACACCTCTGCTGGATTGACTGAGTGACATCACGTCACAAACGTTGTAGAATTCAAAATAACTTTGTGAATCTTTGGTGTGAACTGGCCTAAAAGTAAATACCGGCAGTAAAAAGTAAAGCCGGCATTTGCCTAGGCCGTGTGCAAGCACCTCCACAGGTTACTGCAAGCTGTTGGGTCTACTGCTGCCATAGGACTTGGTTGCATCTCTACAGCTTAGTAGTACTAGGCATACAGTTTCAATACAGGCATATCATGTAGAATATTTACATCAGCCATAGAACCTTCAGCCTCCAGTCAGATAGGCTATCCAAACGTTTTGTTCTGGGACCAACTCAGTATTTCTTCACAAATGTAAGGATGCAGTTGCTATGTAAGTGAATAAAATGTAATTGAATTTATGCAAGAGAAATGCAGTTCAGTCACAAAACAGTCCTACTCTGTGGAGAGGAAGATGTAGACATTTTTATGGCCTCTAAGTGAGAGGAAGGGGCCATATCCAGGCCGTAATGGCCTCTCCCCATTTTCCACTCTCTCTTCCAAAGATGCACACTCACAAACTCATTTTCACATCAAGTCGCTTAACCGTCATGTTAACCGAGTTTGCTTTGCAGTGGCCCATATCTCAGGAGATTAAGGAACGTAATTTGCGTTGTAAAAGTAGCTGCAATTGTCCGATCAGTTTCCTCACAATTTGATTTCTGCGCCGCCTTAGAGTAAAACAAATGATGTGACATCAGTCAGACATCCGAGGTTTGTGCAGTAATGGAGAAACTCTTAAGCGGTCCTGTGAAGGACTCCGGTCTGCTGCAGCAGTCACCCTGGCTCCAAGTGCATTTTGGATGACTGTAATGCGTAGCCCCATTCTCAGAGTACGCTTCAAAAACAAGACAACGGTCTGCGTGTTGTTATGTCCGTGTGCGCTGAAGAAACAGTTCTTACAGTAATTGCAGCATATTTGAGAGTAAAACTTTCAGACACAGCAACTAATTTGGGCAAGTTTCATTTTTCATGGCCCCTTTAAAAATGAGAATCTTGATTGCATGAAAATGTAACCTAGATGTTATGTTTCAGTGTTTTACACTGAGAGACAACTGCTGATCTGTGGTTTTGTGTTTTTCCTCCCTTTTTAATACTATTCTGGATGTGTGTGTGTATGTTTGTGTGTGTGTGTGTGTGTGTGTGTGTGCACATATGTGTGAGTGAGTGTGTGAGAGTGTATTTTCATGTATATATGAAGACTTTGGTTCCAAAACGCTATATCTCCGTTTTTAAAAACAAACAAAAAAAAGTCATGCTATTTAATTGTGTATTTCAGGTAATATCAATCAAGTTGTGTTGTTTTAAATGAGTAAAGATAAATGCAGTTCTACTGGAATGACTGAAAACAAAATGTAAAAAAAAATATTTATGAAAATTCATTAAAATGGTTATAGCATTTTGGAACCAAAATATATATATATGTGTGTGTGTGTGTGTGTGTGTGCATTTGGCCTGTGTGCTGGCCTCTAGCTGACAGCGCTGCAGGAGAGCCAGGCGGAGATGATGAAGGCTTCGGAGTGTGTGTCCAGCACGCTGCGCCACTCCCAGGAGCTCCTGAGCCAGGAGCTGCAGCAAACACGGGCCCAACTAGACGAGGCCCAGCACAACGCCGCCGCCCTGCTGGCCGAGCTGGGTACCCGCGAGCACCTCCTGCACAGCACCAGCGAGGCTCTGCTCCTCAAGGTGGGAGTCCGGCAGCAGCAGGAGCTGTCACATGAAATATCACTGATTCCAGGTCGTTCTGGGTCTCTAGCACATTTAACCATCAAACTATGATGATAATAGAAGTGTTGACCATTTCCGAGCAAACTTTCCCATTAAATATTCCAATGGCCCACAGAAATGTCTGGAGTCAGCCCAGTTCAGTTGAAAAATATGCTCTATTGAGAGGTTGCTATAGCTACTCGCCTATTTCCTGATTTATGGCAATAAACACTCCAGTAAAACCACAACCATTGAGGATTCCTGACTGACCTGCGCTGAGGATATCTTCCCTCTCATTCCTTTTAAAGCTCTTGTTTATACTGTATATTTTCCCTTCACTGTTTCATTGATGGACAGTTACAAGGATACAAGGATACAAGGAAGTTTATTGTCACATGCATATAGTTACTGGAAGTAAGAAATGCAGTGAAATTATGTCTGGTGTCAGCCTATTTGTGCATTAATGGGGGGGGTGGAAGAGGGGGGGTAAAGAGTGCAGTAGAAGAGGGGTTTAGTAGATTAAGTGGCAAGGGCTGCATAAAAAAAGGTGGGGGAGGATTGGGATTGGGTGGGGGGCACCAACAAGGAGCACCCAAGAGCAACAGGGGCAAGGAAAAACTCCCTTACCAAGGAAAAAACCTTGGGCAGATCCACGGCTCAGTTCAGGGCCCAACTAGTATAGTTGAATGATTCCATGTTGTCACGTGCAAGTCCATGTTGTAAGCAACATATTGTATAGCTGCTGGAGGCAATGTGTACTGCTTTTCTAACCTTTACCATAACGGCTGCACGCTAACAACACAGTTGTCAGACAGGGAAGCCAGTTTCTCTAAAAGTTTCTTGGATTGATTGGCATAACTTTAATGGCAGAAATCAAAATGTCAAAACATGTCTAGCTCATGGGCGGATTATGAACTTTCGGGCCCCTGGGCCCAGATGTATTAAGGGCCCCCCGCTTATTGTCTTATATGTGGGAGGGGGGGTTTGGGGATCCTCCCCCAGAAATGTTTTAATTTGTTTGATGTGATTTCCTGTATTCTGGTGCATTTTGGGGATGGCCAATACTAAATGCAATCAGATTCATAGTCTACATCCTGATTTGTTGATATTGAGGCAATGATTCCATGCAAAGGCTTGGGCTTCAGGGCCCCCTGACCCCTTGGGCCCCTGGGCCTGGGCCCGGTAGGCCCGTGCAGTAATCCATCCCTGGTCTAGCTAACAGTATGCCCTGGCCTGGTCACTGTGAGTGTTCCTCCTGCAATGGCAGGGACTCCTAGTACAGCCACTGCAGGAAAGGACTGGGACTAAAAAAAGGCCCTGGACTTTCTTCCAAATAGGCCCACTACTATCAGCACGCACACACACATTAGCTGTCTATCATGTTACAGTCTCACAACTATGCCAGTGAAAGTATCACATTCAAAACAGTAATTTTACAAAAAGGATCATTATTGATTAATGATTATTCTTTTGACTCGTGCCTTCATTCATATAAGTAGCCTAATAATATAGATCTTTTTAAGACTAGTAGACTAACAGCCCTGGGCAGCTTTGTGCACATCACATCCAGATGTGCATGGCCCTAGGGTCAGAGCTAGTCCTCGCAAATACGTGGTAGTTGTAGTAGCAAACGTCTAGACAAGTAGACTATGCGGCTTATTCTTCGTCATTCAATAATGAGGCAACAACCTGTCTGTTTTGCGCAAGGACAAAAAAACGGCATAGTCATAGGCTACTGATAGACATAACTGAAGCATATTTATTTGGAGAGCTAGACACTGTCTAGGCTACTTGGCTGATGAAGCATATTGAGCAAGGCCGACAGCCGTTTGGATGGACGGCTGCTCTGGACTTCTCCAGAATGTCCTGATTGCCAGTGCGCCCCTTGCCACCGTCATGTTGCCATTGCTTGTTGGGTGGACCATCAACTTGTTCAGAGTTTCAGTGTGTGAAATATTTATCACATTTTATTGAATGTACCAGATACAACAAATTGGATTTTCAGACGTTGGTTAACTTACTCTACAGACTGGAGGTTTTGAAGTTCTTGGCTTTATAAGATTTGAAGTGAATAGCCTGTTTAAGTCTGTCCCAATGTTAATTCAGAAAGCATGGGCTCTCTAATTTAGGGCCACTAAGAAACAGAGCCTCTATTACTGGGCTCTTCCCTGAGGAATGGAGAGACTTCTGTTTTTCCAGAAAACTCTGGAATGTGTGCATAAAAAGGGAACGTTTGTAGATGGTTCCATTATGCCCTAATCAGTGGCGCAAACAGTGGGTATGCGCTATATGCGGCGCAACACCATGGGGGCTCCAAAGCGATGGTAAAAAAAAATATATATATATATATATATATATATATATATATATATATATATTTTCTATTTTCTATATGTAGCTACTGTTGTGCGTTTCTAAACCATTTCAACATTTTGTCAATGTTATATAACATTTTAGAGGACTAACAGGCTACAGTAGGCGCCCTATCTCATAAGATTCCATAATAGAATTTTTACATATAAGAGGGAGTGGGCATTGAGCGAGCGGGTAGGCCTACGAGTAGTGAGTTGCTTTCTATGGAAAAAAGATGGTTACAGCAAAAAAGCTGTCGGTGGCTAAAAATAGAAAAAGACAGAGGGAAAAGGAGATGGCATGTCAAGGGATGCGACATCAGTTAAATAAGTGGATGGTGAAAGGCAACAGGTAGGATTTAAAGTGTGACGTCTGTGCTTGGAGGCTTGCAAATATTCATGTTAAGAGACTAGCGTTTGTTAAGCATATGCCGATTGAAACATAGCTTATTCCATTCAGATAGCTAGGTGGCTACCATGCTAGTACTGCACTTTTAATGGCAAACAAAAATGTCACGCTAGCAATAACTCATTACATGTTTCCATATCCCAACTATGAAGGCTCCTTGTAATAACTTACTATTGTGTTTTCAATGTGGCGCAAACAAACAAGGCTAGAGTTGGATCAGCCTTATCCTTTGTAACAGCCGGCAACAGGACGTTATGAGAACCGTTTAGACTCTCTTAAAGTGACAATGCACCATTTATTAATACTTCCTCAAGTTAAACATCAAATTGGCAGCATTTCTTTAACAAAAAATATATTTAATAAACACTAATAGTGTAAATTATTGGCATTTTGTTTACTTGTTGCCTAGTTGTTTGTGTTCTTTTTTTTTTTTTTTGGGCAAGGGGGCGCCAATATTGTTGTTGCATACCCCCAGGTAGCTGCGCCCCTGGCCCTAATGCTGAGTGAGCTCATCTTGCTTTATGCTTCTCCCACTGCAGTCTAAAACTCTTACACAAATGCTTGTTTGCTTCGATCAAGATGTATTAGTTAGCCATAAATGACCAACAGTATTGTCCAGTTTTTATCAAGAATGTGTGCTTGCTCTCTTGGCATTCATCCTCCAGGTAGTAATTTGTCAGTGTTGTGTGTCAGTGAGCTAACTTGTCTCAATTGCATTGTATTTGGGCAACACGGTAACATGGCGTGTTTCATCAAGTTTTGATGTCACACCGATCAGATTAATTAGAGTTGTTGACACTTTGCTCTACCAGTCGAGTTACAGGAACCCATGCTTGTATTAGAGTTACAGGAACCCATGCTAGTATTAGAGCATATACATGAACACTTCATAACTGCAAATACTTAAATGCATACATACCATGAATCATCAATGCACTTAAATAGCACTAGCATAAGCATCTGTCTATAAGCATAAACATACATCAGATCTATATGCTCTTATGACTCTTTTCCTGTTACTGCCACAGGAGTCAGAGGTCACCCGGCTGAAGACTAAGATCTCCAGCATGGAGCGCGGGGCCGAGCTTAGGAGTCTCTCACAGAGCGTGGGGCTCCCCCTTCCAGAGAGAGGGGCCCACACCCCAGCCCCCAGGCCCTGGGCAACGGACAGGGACGACAGCACCGGGGGTCTGCCCTTCAGCACACGGGCCGGTGAGCAGACCCATCTGAGCCCCAGACGACTGACCGAAAACAAAGCAGACAAGGCACAAGGCAGCCCCCGGGATGGCTTGCTCAGGATGAGCCTGTTCACTGGACACGGGACACCTTAAAGTATCCACGTGAGTGGAAAACACACGGCTCTCCTGCTCTACATTTTAGGTCTGAACTGCACCCAAATTTTCTGTTTTTTTTCTGTCGTATTTCCTGAGAAATTGTAGTGGAAGAGCCTCAAATTGCTTTAGAGGTGGTGCTTCAGAGCGTATCTATCAACTATTCAGGCCTTGAATGAAAAGGATTTGGATCATTGCCAGATCTCCATAGTAACTTTTGTAAGCATTGAAAAAACAGATAATTTACAATAAATAACTGAAAAAAATTAACAAGAACCTCAAAGAACTGAGTTGTTTTATTGATTGCCCTTTGTTTCCTGAGTCCAGAATGTGGTCCACCTACAGTTATGCAATGCAGTGCATTGGGGCCTTGACAAAAGAACTTGTAGTGACATTCCTTCCTCTAATTAGACATCTAATGCATGGAAATCAGGCTGCTGGCACAAGGCCCTGAGAACAAATCTGCAGCCCTCCAGTACATCCAGTATCATGGCTGCTCTTTCTTCTCCTCTGTGGCGCACAGAGGAACCCAAATCCCCCAAACCAGACCAGTGGCTGGGCCTCTATCCCAGCCCAGTCAAAGCCACAGTGGGTTGTGCTGTGGCTGTGAGATGAGAGCCCAGGGAGATTCCGGACCAGGAGGGGGGTGATGCTGTGTGTGTGTGTGTGTGTGTGTGTGTGTGTGTGTGTGTGTGTGTGTGTGTGTGTGGAGAGGGAGAGAGAGAGAGTGCATGTGAGCTCATGTCTTTGTGTGTGTCTGTATGTGTGTCACTGAATGAGTGTGTGTGTGTGTGTGTGTCTGTGAGAGAAAGAATGTGTGTGTGTGTGTGTGTGTGTGTGTCTGGTGTGTGTGTGTGTGTGTTTGAAGACACCACACTCAACATAGTTCCTCTGAGGGGCTACATTGGGCTGCAGAGCCGTAACAGACATTTTGAGGTGAGCGAGAAAAATGAAACTTTCAGAGAGAACTGAGAGCGTGCAGGGCCTTTTGAACTGAAATGTAAACGAGCACACACACACATACTCAGACACGCACACACATGCACACACACACACACTCAGACACGCACACACATGCACACACACACACACTCAGACACGCACACACATGCACACACACACACACTCAGACACGCACACACATGCACACACACACACACTCAGACACGCACACACACGCACATAACATGACTCACTTTCTTCACCAGTGCTCTGCTCTCAGTCCTCTTAGTAACAGTCTCTTTGGTGCTTCACTATGGAGAATGACAACAAGCACAGAGTTAGTATTAGTTGTGGTATGGGCAGAGGCTAAAGTTATGGCAGTGGTGGCTGCTGCTGATCTGGTGAAACGTGGCACTACCCGCTTGGCAGCGGAGAGCCGGGCATTAGCATGGCTGTGCTGTACAAGAGGCCCGGGCAGGAAATGAGTGCGGAGCGAGTCAACATCTGGGGGCCATTCAGCCCTGATGCGTCGTCCAAATCCTCCGCCCCCAACCCCTTCCCCCCACTCCTCCCTCAACCTCCGTCCTCTTTAGAGGATGCTTACTGGAAGAGTCATCAGTGTTATCATCTCCAGGAGCGCACTTACCACAGCACAGCACCTTGCCTCCTGTGAGCGCCGGCGATACAAGATGAGAGCATTTCTATTCCCTCCTCAGCGGTCCGGCCTGCGCTAGGAGTGGACTCTCTACAGCCCCCCTCACCACACTCCTCGAGGTGAGAGAGCCGCCGGGGCTAATAGAACTGCTCTGACCTGTTATGGCCTACCCTGCCCTCCTTTTCTCTGCTACTGGCCTCCTTGGCAGTTGAGCTGAGCACCTTGGGAGGGGTGTGAACCACCGTGCCCCAGCCTGCAATTGGTTGGGCGTGCAGCACAAGCGTTGCTCTGCTCTGCTCTGCTCTGCTCTGCTCTGCTCAGCGGGCGGCGAGTGCCAGAGTAAGTTTCCACTGCACTGCCGCAGGCTCAGAGCTGGCTTTGCGCAGGCTCCACTCCTTCCTAGCCTTCCCTATCGAGTCAAAATAAGAGCTCTGGTGAAATCATGGGCCTATATGCAACAGGAACCATGCGTTATGTAACGGTGCAGTAGTTGAGAAAAGTGTAGCGCTAGAGTATGACAGTAATTCAGCCAAAGATAGAGAGGTAAACGTTGATGAGCGGCGGCACACTAGCAACATTCCATTCCTGTCTTCCGTTTGTTTACACTTAGCAAACGCTTCTGTCCACAGCGACTTACAAAAAGGGGCCAATCAAAGTGCAGGGCGACAAGGACGTGTTAGTGCTGCAATAAGTACTCCTCACATAGAATCGAGTACACTACACTGTAACCCTGACCTGAAGACAGTGTGTGAGTGTGTGTGTGCGTATGTGTTTACGTGTGTGTGAATGAGGATGGATGTTGAATTTGTATTTGAGCATGTGTGCACGAAAAATGTGTTGATTCTGTTCTAAGTTTTGTCTGTCAGCCTTTGAGGCTGTCTGTGTATTCACATTGCTTCTGACTATTTGAGCACCATTTCTTTTTTTTATTTTTGTGAGGTGTGACTTTCTGTGTGCGTGTGTCTGTATGCCTATGTGTGTGTGTGTGTGTGTGTGTGTGTGTGTGTGTGTGTGTGTGTGTGTGTATGTGTCTGTTTGTCTGTCTGTGTGTGTTTGTAAGGGTGGGTCTCGGCGAGCTGAAAACAATGGCCAAAACTGCTGAGGCTGCTCAGAGGGGTTTAGCAGGCTGCTTTGCTCACTCACCCCTGGCAAGTGCCGATGCTCAGTCATCCGAAGGCCGGAGCGTCAGAAGCCTCTCCCCACTGCCACCCTGCCATGCGCCACAAACCCACCAGGGACGGCCAGGGCCGGATCCTGAAATAACCTCAGGGCCCACCTCATGCTGTACCCTCAGGTAAGAGATAGGTGCTCTGGGGGCCTCTGAGTGTGGAAGTAAACAGACAGAGACGCACTCTGGAGTATTATGGTCTTGATTTACTGGAAGCAAGTCAGTAGATGCATGCGTTTCAGCTCTAAGCCATCTTTAGGGTTTTGAATTAAGAGAGAGTATACACATGAGAATGCATCTCCTGTTGTTTAGTATCACAGTTGTTCTTTATTCACTCCTGAAGACTCTTTTTATACTTGGAGTTGAGCGCACCTGCTTTTTCTTGTTGGGATTCCCAGTGAAATGGTATAAGCCGTTTATACTTTTTTTATTTGTAATTGTGGTAACAGCTATTAGCCAAAATATCTTAAATGTTTTCAGAATCTCCCCCATCCACTGGGCGCCAGTGGGCTAATGCAGGTCACATTCACACTAGGCCCTACTGATTCATGCAAACGTCATCTTAGATCACAAGTCACTGTGTGTTTTTTTTAAATAGTTAATATTTTTCTGTTAAGACAATAGGATCAGGTTGATGTATTACTGCAAGATTACTTATTATAGGAAGAAGGAAGTCAGTGGTCAGAAAACTGAGCTATAATGCGAGATTGGAGAAGCCGTCTTAGACTTGTGTGCATTTATTTTAGGAGCACTCTCAGACTCAGTGAAGAAGAGACGCATGTGCAAAAAGGTGTGTTCTGTGAATAGCCCAGTGTATACGGTGTGGGTGGGTGGAGTATTAGGTGTTTGTTGCAGCAGTGTTAATTTAGTCAGACGAGACAGAGGAAATATGTTCGTCAACTACCTTTTTTTTTTTGACTAAGACGAGACGATGGCCGACTAGACGGGCAGTAATGTCCTGAAACACTGACTAAGACTATCTTAAGATGCATTATTGTTGACGAAAAAAGACGAGACTAAAATGTTTTGCATGAAATAAAAACTAAGATAAAATCTCCCTTCATGTTCGGCGTCTACAAAATGAGAAGACAGAATATCTAGCTGTTATGTTTTCAAAATATTCAATGAGTTTATACATAACAGCTTTCTGGAGGCTAGTCATGCTGCTGCTGCAACCCTGTGGCTGCAACAATTAAACTACATGGAACAAGAACACTGGAGATTTCTGCCAGAGTTAGCAAGCTAACTACCTAAGCTTTTATGCCACAATGCTACATACCCAGAAGTTGAAGCTTCTCTCATACAAATTAACATCCCCCAGAATGTCCATAATGAAAATGTTCAGCATGTAATGTCAACTATTCATCTAGTTAGACTGATGATGCAAAGTTTGCTAGCAAGTAAGCTAATATGGAAAGTTCAGCTAGCAAGTTAGCTATGGCTAAGATGGAGAGTCTGTTTGGGGAATGTGTTGTGTTTACGCATATCGCCATCTAGCATCTAGGCGGAGTAAAACATTAATAGTTTGGCCTACAACAGTGTTTCTCAAACTCTTTCAGTTTCAGGACCACTTAAATAACCCTAGCTAAAAAACTATACTATACTTCAACAGTGGCCTATAATTAGTCTACACAATAGGCCTACTCACTGAACCACCTTGCTTATTGTCTTTGCACTTTGCTTATTGTGTCAGAGGATTCATACTGTATGATTTAAATTGGCATATCTTACATAGACAGTGTTGCAGAACTGTTTGGATTTACATAAAGTTATATTGCAAACAACTCATCTATATTATATTTTACCACGCCTGCTCATGGACCACTTGGGATAGCTTGCAGACCACCAATGATCCCCGACCACACTTTGAGAAACACTGGTCTACTTAATATGACAGTGGTCCAGTCAAATCTTTTTACTGTCTATGGTCAATCCCAGCCGAAGCTATAACTGTAGCTCGACTTACCTGTGCATGTAAACATACTGACTGACAAAAATCAGAATGAGTAATTATAACAGACGAGTAGCCCTGTGGACACACAATGTTGTTAATCAGAAATAATTTGTTATAAAAAAAAATAAAATGTGTTTAAAAAAATAGGTGATTAACTTTTGCTCTTTCAGAAAAAGTTATGAGTGACACAAATCACATGAGTGAAGAAAGTTCCCTGTTTAGACGACTTCTCTTAGATTCCTTTTGGTCTGAGTCACTGTGGTTGTGAGTGAGTGACTAAGACTGTCCAGACATGCTCGTTAAACTGGCTTCCTAGAGATTTTCCCTCCAGTTAAAAACACTATTCTAGTTGTCATGTACACGAGTAGTATACATAAAAGTAGTACAAGTACAATACAAACAAAACACAACACAATGAGTTTGTGAGGCGGAGATGAGTACTCTCTCTCTCTCACACACACACACACAGAATCTTACAAAAACTCTTTGTTCCTCTTTTGACTTCATACATTTTCCAACAAATATCTGTCACTTACACACAGGCGATGCAAGAACTGTTGTGGGATTTCTTCCCCACTTTGTAAGATGCCTTAAAGATTACTGCCGCATCCTTGTAGGGCAGTCTCACTCAAATGCAGATTAAGCTGCGTGCAGAGGCCATGTGGCAGCTCTGAGGAGATCTGCGGGGAATATTAAAAGGAAAGCCCCCTCACTGGCTCTTCTCTCTTCTTTAAGACCTGACCACCTGGCATAGGATTCTAATTGCTTAACGGCTCTATTGTGATGTCATCAGCCCATGTTAAGTCTATGGGGAAATTTTGAGTCGTTTTTATTATAGTTTAAAAAGTATAAAAGTTACAAAGCTGAAAAATACATATTTCTTTTAAAATAGAAATATATATTTTATGTCCAGCCACAGAGGCCTTCTTCTGGTACACAGGTGGAGAAGGGCACAGTGTGTGTGTGTGTGTGTGAGAGAGAGAGAGAGAGAGAGAGCATGCTTGTATAGGTGTGTTGTGTATTGTATATATACTGTAATGATAGAGAGCTGCAGAAGTACACAAGAGCTACCACAATATGTGAGTTTGTTCTTTCACTCTTTCTGTCTCTGTCTCTCTCTCTCTTGCATGCTACATTATTATGCATTATACTATGGATTACAGCTGAGCTAAACACTCCCTCGTAGACTCATTATGGATAACTGCAAGGTGTGGCAGCTTAAAGAATGCATGGGAATGCAGCCCTACCTGTACTCACGTGTTGTCGTGTTTGTGGGTCTGGAAAGTCTTCAGCTATGCTCTCTGACTTTTTATTAAACTGTAAAAAAAAACTAGGTTGGATTTCACAAACATCCAGTGTGTGCTTGTTAGTATTCATGCACCACATTTCTCATAGCTCAAGTCCACTTTGAAACAACCAGACATTTGTATTCTTCACTCTATATATGATATTATGTAGGGGATATTTCCCTATCATCCACTGTAATGCTAATTCAAAGTGTATTGATAACTAATCAGTTATGCAATCCCATTCATTCTTCATAACAGATCAATTACCACTCCTGAGATACAGCCTGAATGTATATTAGCCTTCTTCAAAAGCTGAAGTGCATCATGCAGCCATTGCTCTGTTTATGTCTAGATTAGTTTACATGATTTATGCTCATATCCCCAGGAGACCTGGCACTCTAATTGAATTGGCACAGAGGAGAGGCAAGATCTTTTTATAGATAGACACTGAAACACTGCAAATCTTTTTTCTTTTTTCTTATCTTTTTTTAGCCAACTTTTTACTTCTACTCCTTACATTTTCACACAATTATCTGTACTTTCTACTGCTTACATTTTAAAAATAGCCTTGTTACTCCTATTTCATTTTGGCTTGTTTTCATTCCGGCTTGTCATCGTTAAAAAAAAACCTATCCAGATAAATTGCTCCATCCGGATAGAGTGAATTTGATTGTGGTTGGATGAAAAGTATAAACATATACCATTCCGACACCCTATTGGTTTGTACGTGATCCTTCGCACCTGCACATGACACAAATAACGTCCTCACACAAATAACGTCACACAGCAAGGACATAGACTTATGTAGTCAAGTACAAAGATGTCCATGGCAGAGACTCAAGAGAACTTGAGTGAAATGTCCCAACCAAGCATCAGCGAGGAGGTTGGTATCCAGGAAGACCAGCCAACCCTTGTACATCCCTGGCCGTTCATTTTCAATGGGCATATATGCGGCTGAAACAGGTAGTCTAGTGCATCCAACATTTTTCAACATGAACATTTTAATAGATTATAGTCATTATGACCTTTAGAAAAATGTTTTTTTGGGGAGGTTGGGTAGTGCACTATAGGCTCCTGTGGCTCGTCCTGAGCTTTTGTCCTTAATGCCATTTTTCCCCTTACATTACTTTTACTTTTATACTTTAAGTAGTTTTGAAACCAGCACTTTTACACTATTACTTCAGTAAAAAGCTTGAGTTGATACTTCAACTTCTACAGAAGTATTTTTAAACCCTACTATTGCTTTTAAAAAATGCTTAAGTATTCAGAAGTACAAGTATGCGTCCTTTTTAATGTATTGTAATGTAATGTTTATTTGGTCATTACAGTAATAGGATATACATAATTTGGTCACTCATAGGACTTACATCCAACAAAAACATTTTACCTATTTTCATAACCTTGCAACTGTTCAAATGGATGCAATAATATAATTTAAATCATTCTCTGTTCACAAACTCTGTTTAAATCATTCTCTGTTCACAAATCTAAAAACATTTTAACTGCCAAATACAAAACCAGATAAGTCATTTTTGAGTAGATTATTTATTGTTTAATGATGTACGCTAAATATCTAGCTATGTGGTGAATGTCAGGTGTCTAATTTCATTCCAATTTCACAATGATCATGGAGGATAACCTGGTTAACACCAGAGCATTTCTCAAGTCTCAATTGCAAAAAGGTCAGTGTAGTTCTCCCATGCTACATGGAGAATGTTTTGATAAAGAATCTATTAGGTTCGTGTAGTTCTCCCAGGCTACATGGAAGATGTCCTGATGAAGAATCTATTGCAAACAGGTTTGTGTAGTTCTCCCAGACTACATGGAGGATGTTCTGATGAAGAATCTATTGTCACCATCATTATCACAGCCAATTCAGCCAAGTTCAAATTGGACTATTGGAAAAAATTAACTTCAAGATGGTCAATCGCATTATTGCATTCAAAGACTCAAATGTGGTTAAAAGTAAGGCATACAGACATGCTCATTTCAAATGTAGTGGAGTCAAAAGTACAGTATTTGTCTTTCAAATGTAGTGGAGTAAAGTCTCAAAATATATTAATACTCAAGTAGGCCTACAGATACTCAAAAATCATACTTAGGCTATACAGTAATCAAGTAAATGTATGTAGGCTACTTAGTTAGTGTCCACCGCAGTTCATTACTGGAACTTTTGACACCTCTGATGACAGAGTGGCCACATGAATGCATGTTGATGAGAGAGAGACTTCACAACAAAGACGAAGAAAGACTGCTGGGATGCTGTGCGAAGGGTGTGTTACGCAAAAGTTTCGGCAGCATGCAGAAGTTAAGTCGTTTTGTGTAGAATGGCGTGCCATTGGCCAGTGACAAGCCTCTCCCCTGACAGCGCCTAACTGTATAAATCGGAAGAGCGTACAATGTTTTGGTGCAGACTCTGGACTACACAGCAGCAGCAGCGCCCCACAACATCTGCCCACATCAGACCGAGAGACGGATCCAGCAACCCTTCACAAAACAAACTAACAGGTAATACATAACATCACAGTTGATACAGACAAGCTGCATGTGTTAGCTTACATGTCAATGAAAAGAGCTCAGGTTTGATCGGTTTTGTCTGGTCCCATATAAGGCCTAACGTTTATTTTATACGACAACTTTTACTTATAAAATTCTGCAATTTATTTGCAGCAAGATATGGAAAATCTTGTCTCATCGTTAGTAGCCTGCTACACTCGCAAAGAAACTTGGATTGTGCTGCATAGACTACCAGTTGCGCTTTGCACCAAGAGGTTTTTTTTATGGCATTGGCATTGTTGCCGTATTATGTAACAGTTGTAGCATTTTTCCCTTTGCAAAGCTCAGCGAAGAGTCGCTCTGCACACTTTCTAAACCCGTGAGTAGGGAACTCACTTTTTTAGTAGTCTACTTTACTGATTGTATGTGTTATATAGGCTGTGTCTTTTGGCAACTGATTTTTTCAGTTCCTCATATCAGTAGGCTATTTTATCGAGGCTATACGAAACCTACTCGTAGCCTATAATGTTACCGGTCTACTTACCACTCGTTCTTAAATGCATCTGTTTACGAAAAAAAAAAAACTTAATAATAGGCTACGAGTTTGACTAAATTGTAGCACTGAACTCAGAAAAAAGGTATGCCCGGAAAATCAAAAGGATAAAAAGTCCCTTGTAGTTTTTTTTTTTACATGCATGTAGGCCTAAGGACTCGCAGATGAGTCATAGTCAGACCACGAACTTTTGAAGCGACTTTCAAAGACGCCAGACACGCACGAACGTTGGGGTAAATGGTTTCACATGGAAACCGATGAAGGCTACTGACTTGTCCACAAATGAAGTATGGCATTGGGAAGAGGTGGCATTCTTTGCCTGCAATGTTCCAATTTACTCTAAACCCACAAATGTTTACATGTGTTAAATGTTATTGCATGTTGCTTCATTTGAAAAACACTTTAGGTTCTGTCCTGTCTTGAAACTGACAGAAAAAATGTTAGAGAGAGCAAGGGACCATCTGTGTCTGTGCCACTGGGAAAGCTCTTTTGAGAAAACCATACACATACCCACTTTTGTTGACCCACCCTTTATGTCACTAAGAATGGTTGTTTACCTTGAGTAAATACAACTAAATTGCACAGGGCATTTGCAAATACAACCAAAATACAATTCTGTGAACCATATTGTCTACATGAAGGTGGCACATGAAGGGACTTTGTTCTACTATTGGCCAAAAACAGTTTGTTTTGAAGCCTGTGCACAGTTTTTATGAATATTTTCCAATTGACAGCCTGCGGGAAGAAAACTGGTGACATTTAGTTGAATGTGGACTTTGTTCTACTATTGTATCAGCCATGCACAGTTTGTTTCCAAAGTCTAATCAATCCGCTGGCCGTATGAATGCTGTCCTTTTATAACCCGTGATGTACGACGATTCAGCATTTCCCCCCTCTGTCCCTGTCTAGCACGTTGAAGCACCATGGTTTTCCACAAAGAGTTCCAGACAGCTGGGAAGGAGCCCGGTTTGCAGGTGTGGCGGGTGGAGAAGATGGACCTGAAGCCCGTGCCAAAGCAGCTCTATGGAAACTTCTACACTGGGGATGCCTACATCCTCCTCTACACCACCTCCGCCCCCTCCTACTACATCCACATGTGGATGGGTGAGTCTGCACTCTACTTGCCTGCCCCCATTCTGCCTAGTTGAGGGCAGACAAGGCATTCTCTGCAGGAAGAGATGAAGGCTCTGTTTCCCATCATAATCTTGACCACAAGTTCCTGTTTGGAAACTAGTTCACTTGCTTTTCTTGAACCCTCTATCACACAGACACTGTTCTATTTCCTTTAGCAACTGTTTCGGATGTTTCGTGTGTGTGTGTGTGTGTGTGTGTGTGCGTGTTGGGGGTAAATTTGTGTAGTGTGTCAACATATACATGTTAACCAAAGGGGCCAATAGATCTTTTTCTTCACCGAATCATTGACATGTATATGTTGACACACTACACAAATTTACATGTATATGTTGACACACTACACAAATTTACCCCCAACACGCACACACACACACAACACACACACACACACACACACACACACACACACACACACACACACACACACACACACACACACACACACACACACACGCACACACGCGCACGTAGCACATGCACACAAACTCAGCCCTCAGGTCTTGTGTTGATGTTTGATGTTGGTGCCCTAGGTAATGAGTGCTCCCAGGATGAGAGTGGAGCTGCTGCCATCTTTGCCACCCAGCTGGATGACTCCCTGGGAGGTGGCCCAGTTCAGTTCCGGGAGGTCCAGAACAATGAGTCTCTCACCTTCCTGGGCTATTTTAAGTCTGGGATCAAATACAAGGTTAGAAACATAGTACTTAGTTGTCACAGTAACATATTTTTCAAAAGTGGTTATTCATAATAGTCAATGTAAAGACTTATTGATTTAACCACGCTAACTCAAACCCAAAGTTTGTCTTTTGTGTAACTCAAATGCGTAGCAATTCATATATACATGGAGATCCAGTGTTTTTCACTGGAAGGAGTACATGGTGGACCATTTTTGAAAGAATGAAGATATACTTAAGAAATGGTTATTTGAAGGGTGTTAAGCTATTTAAGGAAATGAAAGAAGAAGAATGAGGAAGTGGTTCAATTTCATTAGAGATAGTCTGAAGTGTAACTCACAGTAAAAATACCAGAGATGCAAAGTGTCAAGCATTTGATAAATTATCAGTGCAGAAAACAATCAATTGCCTACTCTGTTTTTGTCAGGTCCAGGTGCCATAAAATACAAATAATTAATAGATTTCTTTGAATCTGGTTTGTTTTTGCAAGCTTGTACAGCTCATCATGAAGGCAACATAATTAAAGCCTTGACATTGAGGCCTTCACCCAGTAGACTATTTCAGGAACATTTCAAAAGGGTCTTCTTGTTAGATCTATTTGTATGGGAAGTGTGCCCTCCTGTTCTTCTCAAACTCCCCATAGGCGGTGTTACCATGGTGAGTTTGAACTGGTGGCGTAGTTGAGGTTGAGCACATCTGTGTTGCATTTCTCTCCGCTAATTAGATATACATTTGGCAAGTGAGCAGGAAAGCAGTGTAGTGAGGCAGGTACTGTAGCTTATACTGGTGAATGGGCTTCTGGTTTCCTGTTTTCCCTGCCTGACAAAGCCTTTTTTTTTCATTTATTGGACTAGAGTCAGCGCCATCTTTCCATTATGTGCTTTGTGCAGAACTGGGGAAAAGTCACACGAACACACTAGGAGTAAAGTAATCTCCTGAGGGGAGACACTGCTAACCTTGAGCGATCTCGTGTTTGTGCTTGAGTGTGTGTGTGTATCTATGTGTATGAGAGAGAGAGAGTGTCTGTTACAGAGCTGCTAACCACAGTAATGTTTTCTGGTCAGGACACAGGAAGCACATCTACCTACTAATAGAACATTCTGTTATGAATGTGGTGACAAGACACACGCTACATTTCTTTATGTTTATAGATCTACATCAGTAAATGTAGAGTAAGTCAACAGGCATTCCTTTATAATGATTGAGTTGCATGTTGTGTCCTTGAGCTTAGCTTTGACCCTCACATCTGTCCGCACTGTTGCTCCCCTTCGCCCAACCTCGCACAGAAAGGTGGGGTGGCGTCTGGCTTCCAGCATGTGGTGACCAACGACATGAACGTGAAACGCCTGCTGCACATCAAAGGCCGTCGGGCCATCAGGGCAGCAGAGGTCAACATGGCCTGGGCCAGCTTTAACCGCGGAGACTGCTTCATCATCGACCTGGGCAAGGTAAACAGACACAATGACAGGAGTTAAAGCATGCATAATCCATTCTTGCATTTGCTACAGATGACACTTGTAAAGCCTTGTTTAAATCAGACAAAATCTGGGATATTTTATTTCCTTCTTTCTCTTATGTTTACATTGCTGGAAATTGGAATGTCAACTGTAATGTTTTCTACTTATATGGTTATACCAGGATTATGGGGCTGATCAGAGAGAAGACAAGCACTTGTATTTATATATACGTGTCAGTGCTTTTGTAAATTAAACTGTTAACTTTAATGGGCAAATTGTTAATGATGTCTATTTAGTCAGGTTATGTGCTTTACCACTAAAACCATAGGGTTGGGGCTGTGACTGCAACTATCAGCTAGCCTTGTGGCTATATTGTGAATGATTTCAGGGTTACTGGTGGTATCTTTAACACTTTTAACCCACAGGATATCTACCAGTGGTGTGGCAGCGAGTGCAACCGCTTTGAGCGTCTGAAGGCCTCCCAAGTGGCAATCGACATTCGTGACAACGAGCGGAATGGACGTGCCAAGCTTCAGATGGTAGAGGAAGGAGGCGAGCCGCAGCCCATCATTGATGTAAGCGTGCGTGGAGATGTGGTTGGTGCAGAACAGGAAATGGCACCAAATCACATTGCAGATTTCTGTCTCTGTCTCTCTCTATATATGTATAGACTAGGAAATTGTGCTAAAACTTTGTAAAAGTTTAAGACGCTGTAGATGCCAAATGGTAGTACAGCACAACAAAAAGGAGAGACCAAAGCCATGAAGTCTCAGAGAAATTATAATCTGATAGGTGTTCTCAATAGTCACAGAATTATGAAAGCCCCTGGATATGCACTGCGTTTCAGCTTGAATTCTTCTTCAGGCTTTGGCATAAAGTAGATGCATTTTGTTAATGTCTCAACAGCTTGCATGATTACAGACTCCTGGCTTTGCACTGCTTAGAGATGAACAAGCGAGTTAGAGCTAAATTGTTAGAGAGGACAAAACCTGCCGTCTAAGTCCAAGCTATCCTCTCTGATTTGATCATAGCCGATCATCAGGCTCCTTTCATGGGAAATCCTTGTGTTTATTTTTAGGCACTCGGGCCCAAGCCTGCTATCCCAGCAGGAACTCCTGACGATGAGAATGTTGACAGAGCCAACAAGAAGGGTGTTCTCTATATGGTATGACTGTGCACTTTCTTTCTAACATTGATGCCATACTGTTTAGGGAGTACTTCAGAATATGTATTGATGTGTGAATGCAGTTGTATATGTCTACAGTATATATGAAGAAGGTATAAATGGCATGGATGTGCACTTTTTTGTGCCCACTATTTATGGACATGTACTTGCTGTTGTGTATAGTTCGTACAATGAATAATTATACTCTCACAATCTATATCTACCATTATACAGTGAATCTGTTAGTCACCTCCTCAGGAAAATAAAGTGTCTCTGAAACACCTTCTCTGTGCTGTAGATCTCCGATGCTGCAGGCTCCATGAAGTCCTCTCTGGTGGCCCAGGCCAGCCCCTTCAAACAGGAAATGCTCTCACCCAGCGAGTGCTACATTCTGGACAACGGTGCGGACAGCAAGATCTTCCTATGGAAAGGTAAAGAAGAGACAAGACACTGATTTAAAAACTCTGGACTTACACTATTTCAGCTAATGTCAGAACAAACTGTGGTAAACTGTTGTTGCAAGTGCTTTATATGAGAATCAGCTCACTTTTTATATTAGCCAGATGGACAACTGAGTATTGTGTTTGTATGTTTTTTTCCCCTCTCTTACAAACTCAAAGACATATTCCAACTGTCTGCAAGTGGACATGACAGTGCAGAATTGAACTGAACAAAATTAAATGGAATAAACTCTTGAATCCCCCTTCATAGGACCAACTGCGAGCACTGCTGAGAGGAAGGCTGCCATGAAGGCTGCTGAGCAGTTCATCAAAGAGAAGAACTACTCCAAGAACACCCAGGTACAACACACAGCTAAACCTTATTTAGCTTCTTATTTTCATTATTCCAATGAAATATCTGTTTTGAGATCATACATGATTTCACTGTGCTTGTACTTGGATTCAAGTGTCCTGAGTGTTGTCTCTGAGACTTGATCTATCCTCTTCCGGGTTATGTGTATAGATCCAAGTGATGCCGGCTGGTGGAGAGACCACCCTTTTCAAGCAGTTCTTCTCCAACTGGAAGGACAAGGACCAGACCACTGGCCCTAGCCAGGCCTACACCATTGGGCGCATTGCCCGCGTCGAGCAGATCCCCTTCGACACCTCCACTCTCCACTCCAACAAAGCCATGGCAGCCCAGCATGGCATGGTGGATGATGGCTCTGGGAAAGTCCAGGTAAAAATGACCACAGCACAGATTTGCAACAACACACTTCTCTTACTGTTGCTTCATGCACTTCTGTTTCTGTTGCTTTACTGGTACAGGAAGGTGTTACAACACCATGGCCATGAGTTCCGTTTCCCAGGCAGCTTGTACGGTTGACTGTTTATTACTTTAGCTAAAATTGTCTGTTGTGGAAATTAAATAGCAGCTAATCATTTTAAATGAATGATATCACCTATTTTGGATGATGTCCATATAAGATTAAACCACACATCTCAAATCACAAAAATTAAACAGGCCCACCCCCACCCCCACATTTCTAAATGAATAAATGCAGTCTCATGTATAGAGTGGCTGTTGGTTCTCCCTCAGATCTGGCGCGTGGAGGGAGGGGAGAAGACTCCCGTGGACCCGTCCAGCTATGGCCAGTTCTTTGGAGGAGACTGCTATCTGATCCTCTACTCGTACCGCACGGGAGGGCGCGACCAGCACATCATCTACACATGGTCAGTGTTCATCCAGACCAACAGAGGGCACTGTAATTAGAATGCAACATTTTCTTTACGACTGATGTAGGTTAGCCAAAGATTGTTAAGGCGGAGCAAGATATTCCACCAGGAGCCACTTCCGGGAACCTGGATCGCACGAGGGGGGGGGCAAAATCCCCCTTTATGCAGAGCAGAGGCAGACTGCTCCATTGAAGTCTATAGGCATAGCTCAGAATTTTACCACATATGCTAAGATCTTGGTTCTATAGAGTTAGGAATGTGAATTTTGGGCACATTTTCATGATCCTCAAACCCTTCTGGACATTTCAGGTACATTTTTGAGCATTTCAGTCTAGAGAAAATCGACCTTATATCAGGTGTGCGCCGGTTATGTATGCCGCTGCTGTTGGCCGGTTGCAACGTACGCTCATCAATACGTCATCGACGCGCCTCTTTATGCAGACAGAATTCGATCCCCATTTCGCGCCCATAGACATTAACTACGACAAAGTATCTTGCTCCGCCTTAACAATCTTTGGGTTAGCTAACCAAATTGCAAATCACCAACTGAATGAATGCTGTTTCAACCATCCTCAGTGGTTTGGGGTTGGGGTTTGTTGTTGGAAATTTAAAGTGGTCTTGGTGTACGATTTTCATTTGCTTCTTGTGCTTTTAGGCAAGGCCTGAAGTGCACTCAGGATGAGTTGGCCGCCTCTGCCTTCCTGACCGTTAAACTGGATGACTCAATGGGCGGGGCTCCTGTCCAGGTCAGTGTCATTAAACATAAAAGGCTTTCAACTGGACATAAGAATCTTATGAAGTTTAATGATGAAATGTTCAGGTTTTAACTCTGCTGTGACCTTTCACAGGTGCGTGTCACTCAGGGCCAAGAGCCCACCCACCTGATGAGCCTGTTCAAGGGCAAGCCAATGATCATCCACCTGGGCGGGACTTCCCGTAAGGGGGGGCAGAGCCGTGCTGGGAGCACCCGCCTCTTCCACATCCGCCAGGGCACCACCCGTGCCACCCGTGCAGTGGAGGTGAGTCTCACCCAAATCCTCCCCACCCTCCACATCTGGACATCACCATCAGGACTAATGCTCTACTGTGCAGGCCACAGATATCAACTATCAGTGGGGATCATCTGGATAGAATTACATTTAGCTTTCAGAAGTTTCACCATGAAGTGCTTCTCATATGATCTTGGACACATAGTCAGCATCTTTCTCCTCTTTTGACAGTACATAAGCACATAAATTGCACCTTTGTTTAAATTGTGTACTTCTGCCAAATGGTTTTCCTTCTCTCTGAAATTTTTCCGAATGTTCGTGTCATTTCTGGACGTTTACTTTGACATTGTTTCCCACTTAGCATCGCTGTAGGAAAGAAACAGCTTTTTTCTTACGACTCATTGCTGTTTAATTTAACTCACAGCCTTTGTGTGTGTAGACAAAAGATAAGAATAGGACTAAATATGTCATGTCATGTCATCTCTCTCTCCTCTCTCTCTCTCTCTCTCTCTCTCTCTCTCTCTCTCTCTATCTCTCTCTCTCTCTCTCTTTCTCCCTCTTTGCCTGAACCCTTTTATCCATGTGCAGGTGGAGCCCTCTGCTGCCTTCCTGAACACCAACGATGTGTTTGTGCTGAAGACGGCCGACTCCATGTTCCTGTGGAGGGGCGTGGGCGCCACAGAGGAGGAGATGGCCGCGGCCAAACATGTCACCAGCTTCCTGGGAGGAAGTGCCACTGAGGTGGCAGAGGGCAAGGAGCCTGGTGAGTGGCTCCCGAGAGACCCTGATCCCAAGATCAGGCTGTTTATAAAATAACCCACCAGAA
Source organism: Alosa alosa (assembly GCF_017589495.1). Lineage (NCBI taxonomy): Eukaryota > Metazoa > Chordata > Actinopteri > Clupeiformes > Clupeidae > Alosa > Alosa alosa. The sequence goes on from NC_063197.1 coordinate 6,195,489, forward strand.
CAGAGCATGTGGCAACCTCTGTTGTTTTAAACATTTGTCAGGCAAATGTAGAAATATGTAAATCATACCAAAAATGTAGTTGAAATGAAATAGCAAAAATAGCACAGATGTTACACATCTTGTTAAATTGTTGTTAAATTGATGTGACGTTGGTGTTATGTTAAGTGTCTTCCGATTATATCACTCTCAATCAAATTATTAAATACTACTGACAATATGATAGCAATATTAACGGAGGAACTCCACTGATTCAGACACTTTTTAGATGCACAGCTGCGTGTCTGTTTGCTGAAGAGAAAAACTAAAAATGCTATTATAATTAGTGTCATTGTTATCATCCCTTTTCAGCTGCATTCTGGTCTGCCTTGGGTGGGAAGAGCGACTATCAGAACTCTCGGTCTCTTCAGAAGACAGTGAAGCCTCCACGCCTCTTTGGCTGCTCCAACAAAACAGGACGCCTCATTGTGAGTTGGAAAATGATGGAGCTATGTACTTGCCCTTTTGGTTTCTAATGATAGCAGCCATGGCAAACATTCTCTCCAAGCTCTAGACCTTCTCCACCATTTCACTTTCACAATTTGTGACTGTTTGTCATTTCTATTCATATCCTCTTCACATCGTTTCCTTTCTCAGGCTGAGGAGGTCCCTGGAGATTTCAATCAGTCAGATTTGGCCACTGATGACGTGATGCTCCTGGATACCTGGGAGCAGGTGGGTTTGTGTCCTTGTGTGCTAGGGCCAAGACGTTAAAGCAGCACTGTAGTTATTTTACCTTAATAGCGACTTCACAGTCATTATGATGCTACCCTGACTTATGATATGGAGAATGGAGTCTCTGGCATTGCACTATGTGACACCTGGCATTGCACTATGTGACACCTGGCATTGCATTTTGTACAATTCTTACGGGTAGGGGCATCATCCTTTTTGTTGACTTTTTATGAATTGGTATAATGGCTACCCAGTACATTGAAAACTGACGAAAAGGAATTAATTGTTACTTCAAGGAGTCTGTTGTGTTCAAACTGCTCATTTTGTTGACATGAAATGTTTCATCTGAAGTTTATTTGAAATGATATTTTTGGATTCCAAACCAAGTCAGGCATTCTGGAGCTGACATTTTTTCACCTTTCTACAGATCTTCCTCTGGATTGGCAATGAGGCTAATGAAGTGGAGAGAACTGGATCGGCTAAAATTGGTGAATAATTGCCTCTGTTTGCACATCCACAGTTTTATAGTATTGTGATACTTGATCTTTTCTCATACCCCTAGGCCTAGCTGATATTTCTGTAGTTGAGCTCATCTAAAAGCACTTCCCTTTTATCACCATCTAAACTAAAAAAAAGATATGAAAATACAACCTAAGGGTATCTTAAGCAAACATTTTCTTGTTGGGACTGGTAGTAGATAAATCCCACAGGATACTGAGTGACAACATTCCTGTTTTTCCTTTCAGCCAAAGAGTATGTGGACTCTGATCCCTCTGGCCGGCACGGAACTCCTATCGTCACCATCAAGCAGGGCGCCGAGCCGCCAACCTTCACCGGCTGGTTCCAGGCCTGGGACGCCAAAATGTGGGACACTGACCCTCTGGAGCGCATTCGGGCTCGGTTCTAAAGCTCTTAAACCCTCACCCTCAGCACACCCCAGCCCCACCCACCCCGCATGGCCAAGCCCCCACCCCAACCACTCCTGCTCTCTTCATTATCCAGAGCTAAAGAGATCTGCAGGAACTCGACTGCAGCTGGACCCTCAAGGTTAAAACAGTGCCTGACACCTAAAGTTTCCATGCAGTAACACTGCTGGAAAGGCGGTATACATACACTTGTTTTTACTTTGTTTTTTATATGCAGGATATATATATATTTTAGCTAGTTCATGTGATAAGGGCCAAAACCAGAACACATGAAGTATTAAATGTGGCCTTTTCAGGATTTTTACAGTAGTTTATGTCGTGCATGTTTCTCCAACAGTTTTTAAACACTCCAAAAAATGATTGAAATGAACACGTCATGGTGCTTAAATGCATTCAGTGTATTAAGGATGTATAACATCACTCAAAGGTGATTTCTGGCCACTGTGCAGTTTCTTCTCATGTACCTTGTTTTTTTTTTTTTTTTTTTTAGAAAATGTATCAGATTTTTTAAATCATGTAACAGTAGCAGATTTGTAATAAAAAACAAACTGCATTTTGCTACATGTGTCTGTGTTTGACTCATCTTGTAATGTACTGTACATGAAAGCATTTGCTTTACCTCAGATGCCTTTGTTCATACTCTATATCCATAAACAAAAGCTGATCGTCAAAACAACCAGAATGATATTGGGGGTATGGCCTTCAGTACTGACTATGAAGTGGCGCTTTCAATATAAGCTCATGGCTAGTGACTCCCACTCCAAGGATCACTCAGTCTTAAAATATTACTGTAAGCCTGCAGGAGCAGGTGTTAGGGATGTTGATGGGTAATCAGGTGTGTAGATTCGCCACTCTCATTCTGCTGACTCTGAACTTGGAGGATTAGTTGGCGAGCCGGGAGAGAGTTTGTCCATCTCAGTGAATCTGAGTGCACATTCTCTTCCACTTTTCTTTCGGGCTCCCCTGTGTTTTCTCCCTGCAATTGGGATAAAGCCGTGCTTTTGTAGGTCCGCAATGAACCAGAAGGTCGTCCTCATCACTGGCTGCTCCTCAGGAATTGGCTTAGCGCTAGCAGTGCGCATTGCCAAGGATGAGAAGAAGAGATTCATGGGTAAGATGCCAATCTATAAAAATGCCAAAACTGGACTCACCTTGGATTTAAGAACTCGTTGCACACCCGTAAGTGGAGGACAAAGTATAATTTGCAAGTATGTTAGTTATACATAGGGCTTCGGACTTGTAACCGGACGGTTGCCGGTTCGAACCCCCCACCATTAGGAAAGGCTGAAGTGCCCTTGAGCAAGGCATCTAACTCCTCACTGCTCCCCGAGCGCCGTTGTAGCAGGCAGCTCACTGCATCGGGATTAGTGTGTGCTTCACCTCACTGTGTGTTCACTGTGTGCTGAGTGTGTTTCACTAATTCACGGATTGGGATAAATGCAGAGACCAAATTTCCCTCACGGGATCAAAAGAGTATACTTATACTTGTATACATGCTGAAAATGATGGTTCCTTTCCTGAAAAAGATAATTTGCAGTGACTTAGTGGCCAACACTGTGGATTAACTGGTGGAGATAAATATTGAAATCTTTATTCTTGTTATTGTTGTTGTTGTTAATATTATTATTAGTTATACTGCAGGTTATGATAATACATTATGTTTACACTTACATAATATTGTTTATCACTCTCAATGCTCACTGAAACTTTATGAAGTATCTGAATGTTTGTTGCTCACCAAATATCAGTTTTATGAGGGCTTATGCTTTGTGTCTTTCAGTCTATGCCACCATGAGGAACCTTGCCAAAGGCGAGGCCCTGGTAGAGGCTGCGGGTAAGACCCTGGGACGAACCCTGGAGATCAAACAGCTGGACGTGTGTAACGAGGAGTCCATCAAGGCCTGTGTGGACAGTCTCCCAGACCGCAGAGTGGACATCCTCAGTAAGGCTGACACCGTTTCTGAAGGCATCAGTGTAGCTTGTCTATGACAGTGATGATGATCTGTCATCCATGGCCTCAAGCTGGGATAGCCAATTCAATTCAATAAAAAAATTCTGCAGAATTCTGAAGAGCTGTATAATTGTATTATATATTTAATGTCATATTTTATGTTCAATTGTGTATTTCATTAGCCTCTGTCAGATGTTTACAACTGATTGTGATTGTGACTGAAATGGATGATTCCCTTCTGCAGTAAGCAATGCAGGGATGGGCCTTATTGGGCCGATCGAGTGCCAAACTATAGACGAGATGAGAAACGTCATGGACACCAACTTCTTCGGTTTGATTCGACTCCTCAAAGAACTTCTGCCAGACATGAAGAGGAGGAAGAAAGGCCATATTGTAGTCATAAGCAGTGTCATGGGAATCCAAGGTAAAAGCGCAGATATGACATCACATGTCATGACATTCAAACTAAAAGGGGGGCAGATTTTATTCTACATAAGAACAAATATGTATTTAATTAGATCAATTTAATTTTACACATACTCAACTCACCCAGTTATATTCACTTATACTTAGGCTCTTAATCATCACATACTAAAGGTTTCCTTAGTTTATGCCAGAGTTACAGTAATTGAATTTTCAAAATGGCACTCAAACAATTATGGCAGACCGTCAGAACGTTGGAACACAGTGGAATGCCAAGATCTGAAGAGTTGAAAAGGTTTGTGTGTAAGGTGCCACCATTTAATGCATGTATGTCTTTTTACTCTAGGAATTTTGTTCAATGATGTCTATGCTGCATCCAAATTTGCTTGTGAAGGGTTCTGTGAGAGTCTTGCGGTTCAAGCCCTGAGATTTAACCTGAAGTAAGTAGTCACACACCAGAATAGACACTTCACAGTATTTCTATTCCATGGTCACTGTGATACAGAACTACTGAATCATGGGAAATTATGCTGCATAGAATAAAAATGAAAACAGGAATAGCACAAAGGAAGAGAAATGGGTACATCATCATCTTAGATCAGGATTGATGTTATTGTGAATCAGATCAGGATTGATATTATTGTGAATCAGAACAGGGTTGATATTATTGTGAATCAGATCAGGATTGATATTATCGTGAATTATCTGATGTTCTGCGGTACATTCTCTAAATACAATACAAACACTATGGCCATGGACTTTTTAAGCACATTACACAATGTATATCAGCATTGTATAGGCATATCAACAAGTTAGGGAAAGTTTGGCAAGGAGGACCATTGTACGAGATGGTGTAGTCCATCCAGACTACCATGCAAAGATACCTGTGTCCTACTTGTCATTATGAAAAACATCTGTGGCAGAAGGCTGCCACATCCCTCCCCTCCTTTGATGAAATAAACTATACTGGGACATAAAATCCCCTGTCTTCCTTGTGCAGCCACTAAAGGCTATTGCCAACGGGACATCACACCCTGCCATCAAGTAGGATTTATGTGTGTGTGTGCCCTCATAGTTACTAATACGATATATAGCTTATGGGTAAATTCCTCATTCATTATGGATTTCCTCTCAGGATTTGCCATTAAACCTCTCCTTCTGTTCCAAAAAAGGCTTAAGGAAAAATGGCAGGTCATGCGGTTTTAATATCTAGTAGTGAGTATTGTAGTGCACACTGGAACATCTGACAAGCAGAGAGAGGTGTCTGTACTGTTATTGCAAATAGTGTTAGAGTGACAACACCTTTAAAGAAAATAGCTAATCAATGTTTTTCTCTGGTGCAGTATTACACTCATTGAGCCCGGCCCGGTCATCACTGAATTTGAACGTAAGGTCTACGAGGAAGGCGTGAAGATAGACCTTTCAAAAGCCGACAAGGTGACGGCTGACATGTTCACCAACATTTACATGAAAAACTATGGCCAGATCTTTGAGAGCCTTGGCCAGACACCTGAGGATGTAGCAGAGGTATGCATATTTTAACATTTTAAATCTAAGGAATGCATGTACCGGTATGCTTATACAGTATATTACAACTGCAGCATGCTCACTGTGTTTCTGCCATTCCCAGCACACACACAAAATCATCACAATGGACAACCCGCCCTTCCGCCATCAGACAAACACTCTGTACACCCCAATGACCACTCTAAAGTACGCTGACCCAGAAGGAGATCTGCCCATTGACACCTTCTACAAGATGGTGTTCGAGCATGACAAGGTGTTCAATGCCAGCCTCAACTTTCTCAAGCTACTGCGCTGGAGAAGTCGCAAGAGCTTCAGTCTGGAGAAAGAGGAGAAAAAATCCTAATCAGCCACCTACATACTCTATGCTACATTTACATTTGCCTTTATTCATTTGGCGGAGGCATTTGTCTAAAGCGACTTACAGCAGTGGAATAACATTTGAACTTTTAATCATATTTAGATTTAAGCCACAGAGCTGCAGTACAACAATAGAATAAATTTAAGCTATTAACATTTAAGCATTTTAAGATTTAAACTTTTTAAACTACAGGGCTACAGCTACAGCATTAGAATAACGTTTAAGCACAGTGCAGAGAAAAATATAGCTAGGAGTTATCGCTGTATCTGTCAATACTAGTGCTAGAGGATAGGAGTGTCTATTAAGTACCAGTAGAAGTATGGAGGAGAAGTGGTAGAAGAGGATATAGAGAAGAAGAGAGAGAGAAGTGGAGTGGGAGGAGGGATGAGTGTGTATTAGGTGTGTGAGGAGAGAAGGTATTCTTGGGAGAGTTGTGTCTTCAAGAGCTTTTTGAAGATAGAGAGGGATGCCCCTGCTCTGATGGAGCTTGGCAGATTTTTCCACCATCGGGGGACCACAGATGAAAAAAGTCTGGATTGCCGTGAAAGTGGGGGCGGCAGTGGCAGAGTGGAGGAGCGCAGGGGCCGAGGGGTAACTTAAGCTTTTATGAGAGCACTTAAGTGGGTGCAGACCCAACAATCACTTTGTTTGCAAGTATTACTGACTTGAATTTGATGCAGGCGGCTAAGGGAAGCCAGTGGAGCTCAGTGAACAATGTCTGCTTGTTTGTTCTGTACAGAGGTCTGTGTTCCTTAGTTATTCTTTGTAAGTTGACATTTTATATTTCTCCTTGTTTTTTGATTGAACTCCATGAGGAAACGAGAAAAGAAACCATCATTGTGATGAATCACAGACGAAATGACCGAGTATACTGAGTTCTGCTGATCAGGATAGATCACTTGCTCAAACCCCTGTGAACCTCATGAGTGGATCTTGAATTGGGCTGTGTTTAATAAAGAGAACAAACCAAAAAGAGCCAATGTAATCATTTATTTCAAACACATTTATTTGAGCCAATGTAATAATTTATTTCAAACACATTTATTTGACAGGGTTCATCAGGAATTGACAGTAGCACAGTAGTACAGACCATGTATTACAAGGCATCAGTGATGGTGATTAGGAGTTTCCAGCCATAGGTTCTGTCTTATTTAATAGTATTATCATCGGCTTTGCAAATGTGGGCTTGTCTCTCAGACAAAGAAGCCTAGCCTAACAACTTGCATTAGGCTACTTCAGTATTCAAATGTCGGTGAGAGTAGGCCTAGGCTATGATTTATTTAAATAGCAACAATCACAGGGAGGCCACGTTGCTATCCTAATTTATTAAATGTAATAATTTTTAACTCGCTCTGAATATTTAATTCTCAAAGTTTCAATTATCCCACCTGTGACATCTATATCTTTCCAGCTGACATTTCAGACGTAGGCTACCTGCGCTTGCACGCTGGGTGCCTGATCTGGTGAAAGCCAGACTAGGCCTACTTGCACACACTTTCACTTTAGAATGGTGTGTGAATGACCGTGAACACAAGTTTCAAAATAAAAACGATATTTCGTTTATTTTTCTGAAGAGACGCATATTTTCCCCTTGGGATCTACAATATCATGGTCTCTACGGATATTAGGCCTAATGTTGTGATATCCATTCTACCAAAGAAAAAAATAAGACCTTGCGAATGAAATTCAATAGGCTACTTTTAAGGCCTTAATTTGACAATAATGTAATTAAATGTAAGACTTTTTCAATACGTCTAAGAACCTGCGGGCAGACCTACCATAGCCTAGCCTACTTGCCATGTGTGTTAATTCAAACATTTCCCTTCTTGGTTGGTATAGCAGCAGCCGATAGATGGCAGCAAAGGGCACATACAGCAAATACCACAGTATTTATAACAACATTGTCCAATAACATGACCAGCTGCCACATACCTTTGTGACATGAGTATGGGTGGAGTTCCATGAAACCAAAATGTTTTCTTGTGTAATGTATTTTTCAGGTCAAGAACAGATACTGTAGGTAGGCCTATAGCTTATAGCTGCATGGTATTTTAATTTTAAAAAAAGGGGAGGGGGGTGATACAATCATTGAACATCATGGTTTTAAAAAACAACAACCAACCAAACAAACAAAAACCAGTGTAATTTAACCTTTTAATAAAATGTGGTCATGGGCTTCACAGAACACTAAGCTACAGCATGGTATGCTGTTAAAGATCAACATATAAATCCACATCTTCTCCTGCACAGCAACAATGTCCCACAGGAACCCAGAGAAATGTCACACAGTAGGCCTAAGCATAATGAGAAAGATCAATCTGAAACAAAAGGGGGATCCCTTCAATGCCTCCCTTTTCATTCATAGTCACCTAAATTATTTCATGCATCTGAAAGTACACCACCCCTATAGACTAGTAGCCTATAGATCCGTTTGGGGAGATGCCTATGTAAAACACTTCCTCACAGACAAAATGCAGTAGATAAGTCTACTACAGTCCAACACACCTGGCATTGGGTGGCCTGCAAGACCAACCAACAAGCCCTTGCATTTATGGCCATAACTCTACACACACAAGACATAAAACTGAAGGCTACCAAGTGCACCAAGGCCAAAAAATATTCTGGGCCTATCAAATTTTATTCTGTCAGTGTGTCATGATAGTCATTGCTTACAATAGGCCTAGTGATGACAAAATAAGCGTTCAGAAAATTAACGCCGCCTCATATCAATCAGTCCTGATTGGTTAATGAGCCCCAAAAGATGCTGAAAAACACATGAGAACGCTGTCGGAAGTTGCCCTGTTCTGGAGCTACGAGCGCAAGCGGGTGTTGTAGACTTCGACGAGGGCGGAGACAACGCCTTGGAGAACGCCCTCTGTCACCCCGGGTCGTTGTGCATTGTGGGACTGTTTCCGGGGGAGAGCTCGCCAACGCTATTCGGGCTGACATCATGGAAGTAATGAATTAAATGTTTTATGTAGTGACGGAAGTGCAGTTTAGTGTCTTTATCAAGACGACGCACAATTTTCAGTAAAAGTGTTTCTTTTACTACAAAGCACGAGAAAATGCTACCGACAGCACGTTGTACTAATTAACTTGCAAGATAGTCATGTCCACAAAAGCGCAGCCCAGCAGTGCCGTTGTGTGCTAGTGGAGTGGTAGCAAGCTAGCTAGCCAGTCAGCTAGCATAGCTTATGGTAGGCTAGCAAGCAAGTTTTTAGAACTCTTTAATTTGGTGTGTGTGTTGTTTTAAGCCTATGTCACATTCCACCTCGGTAGTATCCGGCGGAAAGTAGGGTTTGGGATCTTTTTAAACGTGTATTCAGAAAAAGCCGGGGACTCCAAGAAGCATTAACGGTTGCTAACGTTAGCTTGCTAACAAGCTAAGTTGTCTCTATTGAAAGGCCGTTGCGAACCTCCCACTAGCACCAGTGTGAGTAACGTCTCACTCTATTTTGTGTTATTGTGACTTTTTCAACAAACGGTATTAGAAAGATGGCCTCATCATCAGGGAACGACGACGACTTGACCATTCCAAGGGCAGCCATCAACAAAATGATAAAGGAAACTCTCCCTAATGTACGGGTAGCAAACGATGCCAGGGAGCTTGTAGTGAATTGTTGCACAGAATTTATTCATCTGATTTCCTCGGAGGCTAATGAAATATGCAACAAGTCCGAGAAGAAGACCATATCTCCCGAACATGTCATCAATGGTGAGTGCATGAACAGATTTATCTTATCAGTCGCTTGCTGTCATTTTAAGTTATCTCGATGAACCACGTCATCCCCTTCTTTACAACAGTTACCGGCAATTGTAAGCGTAAAACAAGTCAACATAACATTCAGCATTAGAAGGCCATCTAATACTATTGTATATGAATATGTAGTCCATCATTGAGCTATCTTCTGGGTTAAGTATGAACATATGCGGAATAAGTGAAGTGTAGATGGACACACCCACTTTACGACATGACAGGTGTAACTTACAGGTTATTCGTGGTCTGCAAGCTGTGGTCGTCACCCCCTGTTTTATTTCATGCAGCACTTGAAAGCCTGGGCTTTGGGTCCTACATTGCGGAAGTCAAAGATGTTCTGCAGGAGTGTAAATCGGTAGCGCTTAAAAGGAGAAAAGCAAGCTCCCGCCTGGAGAACCTTGGCATTCCCGAAGAAGAGTTACTACGTCAGCAACAGGAACTGTTCGCGAAAGTAAGAATCATCAGCAACAACTGCTTGTCAGGGTTGAATGCTGTAGCCTAGCCGGCCAGACGATTGCGTCTTGATGGTTGATCAGATGTGCAGCATGAAGGGTCACTTGCATGCCTGTCATTGTTTTAAACTATAGGCCTTTGAATAAAATGCAATCACGTGGGGAGTGGACTTGGTAGTCTGCCATGTGTAATTTTGGGCTGCTTCCTTGAAGCTGTGGCCATATCAGTGGTGAGCTGAAGTGGCCAGTGATTAGCCCATTGGAGCACATTTTAGAATAAATTGGATCACCAGTGATGTGTTCTTTCTTTCCCTTAAGTGGTTACATGCAACCATGGCTTTACTTTGTGTTTTAGTGCATATCTGTAACACCTATCTCAGATAATGCTGTGTATCTGACATTTTATCTGTGTGTCAGTCTGTGTATTTATGTATGTAATAATGCATTAGGTTTGATTCTGTTTCTCTGTTTTGTGTGTCTGTGTGCATGTGTGTTTGTCCAGGCACGGCAGCAGCAGGCAGAGCTGGCCCAGCAGGAGTGGCTGCAGATGCAGCAGGCGGCCCAGCAGGCCCAGCTGGAAGCCTCGGCCAGCGCAGCCCAGCAGGCCGGCTCCTCCCAGGACGAGGATGAAGAGGACGACATGTGAGGGAGAGACAGAGCGAAAGGAAGAGAGAAAGAGATGCACACTCGTCTGTCCTCTGCTCTGCCTGGGCGAGCAGAAGCATCTGCAGTGTTTGTGGACAACTACCCCCCCCCCCTCCCCTCCCCTCCCCTCCCTTCTCCCTCTTCCTCTTCCTCTTATCCCTCTGACAAGGCCCAGAGACATTCGCAATCCAGAATGAGCAGTATACACTTACATAGATGTTTCCTTTTTTTTAAGACGAAAAAAGATAAAATTGTTTGGGGCTTACATGTGGCCCTTTTAGATAATTGTTCGTGTTACTTGTTAACCCTGACAAACCAGGCACAGTCAAAGCTTTCTTTCCACAGCCATTCTTTTTTTTCATGTTTTGTTTAATTATTTACTTTTAACAATTGGCCCATGCTATCTCGTTTGGATTCGTCAGATGTTTAAAAAATGGAATTCTCATGCATTATATGGGATGCAAAGAGAAACGATTTATGGAAATATTTGTTCCTGAACTGTTCCTTGCTGAGTATGTACAAGATGAGTGTTTAAGCTCTTGTACTGCCTCTTTTAGGTTGATTGTATAATTGTTCCTCAAATGTTATTTTTGTAATGTTCAGCGAGAAATATTTTCTAAGGGGGTGTTACTGGCTCCTTGAATAGGCATTTGGGGCATCGGGGATAGTTTTGATTTTGTTCTCTCCTTTTTATAGGAACAGCTCCTCACCCTTGTCTTGCTCAGTGGATAATACAGATATTATTTCCAAAAAACATTTGGAGTTTTATTTGTTAACGTTAGCTGTTCATTGTTTTTTTTTTTTTTTTTTTTTTTTGATCATTTTAGTTAATTCAAGGTGTAAGTAGGTTGAGGCTTTTATCTTCCTAATGTTCAGTACAGTGTTGCTATTAAAAGATATTCTCTTTCTCACCCCTAGTACCAAAGACAGGAGAGAGGCTTAAACCCCCTCAGTTACCAGACAGAGTAAAGCAAAATATACCGATAGTGTTTGACTTCTGTATAGAATTCAATGGCTTTGTTGCGGACAGTACCCAAGTTTGTGCACACAGACACATACACAAAATGGTTAGTGACTTTCACTTTGTACAATGTTTTGATATCTGAGAAGTTGTTTTTTCCCCCAGGTGCGATGTGTAAAAGTTGCGTTGTGAATGTGTGGTGAATTCTTAACTTGTGGTGATTGGTTATCTCTAGTTGAAGTGTGTTCACATGGCTTCTCAGAAGCTGTAAGCTGTATTCTCTAAGCAATAAAGTAAAACTGTTTTATAGTCACAAGCTATCCCAATATGATTTTCTCCCTCCGCCCCATTTGAATACAAACTTTGCAGTTTGATTCAATGTTCTCTTATTTAGAAAAAAATATTTCAGTGAATGAGTCATTCATTCCTGTTTTGTGGGTTGCTTATGTACAGTGTCTTTCAACGAGATCCCTACGGCAAAATTTCCAGGATTCATCCATTGCCATTCAAATTAATATTCATGATGTTCTTTTGTCATAGATGAAATGGTCAAGTGTTATATAAGATGTAGGGGGAAGGACCGACACAGGATTTCTTGTGTTGTAAAGACATGGTTGCAAAAGGCATTGTCAGGCATTGTCCTTTCTAAGCGACTCTTGGTGCTATAATGATGTATGATCATGATATCTCGCTTAAGGAACCAACTGTCAGAAACTTTGATGTTGCCTTACTAGAGCACAATGCTACCATCCCTGTGTATCTATCACCACATCATGTACATAATGTAGAACTCATGATCAAGATGTTTGCACAATGAGTCAAGGTACTTCAGACGATACTAGCTGTGCAGCAGTGTATGAGTGATGCCAAATAAAAAAAAAAAATGCAATGTTTCATATATTGGTATGCTGGCCAAAATTTGCGTTCACTAAATAGATTGTTCCATCTTATATTTTAAGCTTAGATTGCCCTCTTGTGGCCATCAAAAGATTAATTGCTCTAAAACAGGGGTGGGCAAACTGCTTTTCACTCTCCTTAGAGAACGTTTGCAATGTCAATGTCAAAACATCATGTGAAATAGAGATAACATCATGTTAAACTAAGTTAACTCTTAGTTATCTCCTTTGCAGCAGATCTAACGTGAACATTATGCGATCCATTTAATTGGGAACAGATTGATTGGGAATGCGTCTGCACTCACGAGAGTGAGAGAGAGCTGTAGGTTCCAGCTGGCTTGTCATTGTTGATAATTGATATCTCCTTATAAGAAACTTTTAAAAGGAAATAATGAAGGCAACAGTAGTTCCCACTACTGACCATTTAGAAACTGAGAGGGCCCAGCCGTAGGTACAGCACTAGCCATAGCGGAGCAGGCAGAAGATCATTGAGAAATAAACGTGAATTAAAGCGACAGTGCACAATTTATACATTTGTTAAACAGCATAAAATTAGCAGTATTTTTAAGCAATTCATATTTTAAAATAAATACTTCTCATACAAAATTATAGGCTATATTATTATTATAAAAATTTATGTATGTGTCGTGAGCTGGGGGGGTTGGTTGTTGTGCGGCCCGCCGGCCAATTTTCAAAACCCAATGTGGCCCTTGAGCCAAAAAGTTTGACCACCCCTGCTCTAAAATGTCAATTGGCCAATTCAAATAAACATTTTTCTCACCAGTCTCCCTAAACCATAGCCTGGGTGAACCCAGAAGCGGACTGTTGTTTACCGTCTATTGATGTTAGCCAAGGTACCTTGGTGCATTTCCCAAAACCAACGGGAAATTGCATTGCAATCAACAAAGTTGCTACCGGTAACTTAGTTATCAACTATGGTTTTGGGAAATGCGGCCCTGTAATGTAGGCCTATCTTCTCTCTGCTCTGGAGAATGTTTGTAATGCTTTCTAGACTGTTCAATTAGGCTTCCTTTGAGGAAAGGTCTTCATAATGAGATGCATAGACTAAACCTAAAGCTTTAATAAAGGTCACACCTTTTGCTTATGTATTTTATAATAAAGCCTTATCCTAACTTCTAAAGAAACCTACCTAGTTGTTATCTGCAAAATATCACCGAGTTAAAAATAATATATATAGGCTAGCCTATATATTAATCTAGGCATTTGCCATTGTTGTGGGGGGAAAAATGAACAGGGGCTGACAGACAGAGGGCGCCCAGGATATGAGAGAACAAAATCATGAAACTGCTCAACTCAAGTCCTCAGACCTTCCCACCATTCCATGTTGCCTATTCAGTCTGTCGATAGTGAAAGGTCGTCCCTCTTGTGCCGTGCCGAGAAAGGAGTTTAACTTGTCAAATGCAGACGGTCAACATTTACGTGGAGAAAAGTCGGAAGAACCTCGTAGACTAAAGAATAATATCCATCAAATTCCTCCAAGACTCAGGTCCCACTGTTGTCATAGACCACAAGTCTTTTTTTCAGAAACAGTTTGTTCGAAGGCTGAAGCGATCACGCTGTTTCCCTTTTTTTCCTTTGGTGGAAGTGAGGTCAGGTGAGTGTTCTGATGTCTGTTTCTACTAGTTGTGAATGTAAATAACATTTCATACGCGTTTTGTTTTTTTACATTGATTTAAAATTAAGTTCCTTTTTTTTACTGAAATGTCATTTCATTTCAAGATTTCTGTAGACATAACGTGTCATTATCGGTTGGGTGTTTTCCTCACTTGTAACAACATGTTTCTGTAGTTTTTGTTCGTCTGTTCCGTGTATCCCAATGGCCACTCCTGTATTAGGCTACTAAGACTGTTCTTATTGGTTTGAATAACTAACCAACATGTTGCAAAAGCGGAAACATTTTGTCCTAAATGCTGTTACCATTAACGTTTATGCTACCCTCGGTTCTTACACTTGAAGAGGCAATTATGCCAAGGAACCTTCTGGATTTAAGTGTAGCCTATACACTATGAGCAGTCTACAAACAACAGTGGCTATTTAAAAGTTGGCTGAAAATGAAAAGAAAAACGTGTGGGCCTGTATTAAAAAGTCTAGTGTTGCAAACCAACACATAGGCTATTTGCTTCAGGATCTTCCCAGCCTCAATTAGCCTACTATAACCTATAGCCTACTGTTGAAGATGATCAGCAAGCATCCACTGTATTAAGCAATTGTAACCATATGGGAAAAAGTCATTGCTTTTTGCTTGTGTGGTTTTTGTGTGTCTGAGAGACCGCATTCTGCTTGCCACTTAATTGTGATTATATTCTCATGTTCTGTTAAAGTCTGGCCATGAGCTTTTGTGAATGATTTGCTTAGATGTGTGAGGTGTTCCTTTAATTATGTTGAGTGTGCAGAATTAAGGTCCAGCAGCAAAGTACACAGAGGTGGCCCTCTCTGAAAAGGCACAAGGGAAGCTGGACTAATGAAGAGCCTATAACTGCTTTGTGTCTGTGCATGATGAATCCAGAAGCAAATCTGCTTTCCATGTAACAGAATGTATACCATTTCTATTTTGTGAAATGTTACTCCGAGGCCCATTTTGGCCCATCAACAACAGAATTGGAGTGACCATATGTTTCTACATAAGTAAGCCTTTGGATATCCAAATCTAAATCAAGAAATGACTTTCCCTTCATTCAAGGAATGAAAACCCAGATGTTGTTTAGCCTACATGATAAACATCTACATATTAAAAAATCTGTTGATTTTTTTTAATTGGTTGGAGGTTGAAAGAGGCTGCATTTCACTCCTGTAGCCAACCCTTGTGGACTATGCCTACAGGTATGTGTACTGTAGATAGACAGATTTACTTAATTGGTTACAGAAGGGAAATTGCAGTGTTGCAGCAGCAATTTACATAAATCACAAAACGCATACTGTAACTTCCACATCCTTCTCTCATAACCAAGTCTAGAGAGTCCAAACCAGAGCCAGCCCTACTCAGCTTGTTTAGTGTCTTAGAGTCACTGGCACTGATGTTGCAGCCCCAACAGATGGGGGAAAGATATGCAAGATCTTGCTGCACACATTAAAGGACATAAGCTTTCTCAAGAAGTAGAGCCTGCTCTGACCCTTCCATTAGACAGCCTGTAATAGTTTGGCAAGCCTGCATCGTTTATCTAGTCATTCACACAGAGATCCTCTCAGTCTTGAAATGCATACCTGTGTCACCAGGGAGAGAGAGAGAAAGAGAGAGTGTGTTCCCTCAGCTGACTGTGAGAGCCTCATGGTTGATTTGTTATCATTTGTTATGGTTGTGGGTCCTACTGTATGGATCCTAATTGTGTTTGGTTGTGTGGAGTGGGACAAGGACCCAGTTTTGTTTTTGTCTGCTTGTCACTGCGTATCAGTGAGAAAATGGCACATTTGTAGGGTGATGCTCTCAGCTGGTCCATTGATGGGGACACTTGGCCATGCCGTTCTGTGTGTGTGTGTGTGTGTGTGTGTGTGTGCATATGGATGCTGATGTGAAATACCGTTGCTTTTATGTCTGTGATTCTAACTGTTTTACTGTAAAATATGTTAGCTGAGCAGAACTCTGAATCATCTGTGGAATGGAGTTGCTATCCAGTGAATGTTGCCTTTCCAGTCTGAGCCAGTTGTCTCCCTCATTGTGCCTGCTCTGTGCTCACATTCCACTCTGGTGGAACGTGAATGAGTGCCACAGCTTTCCCGTGCCAGTAAGTCTCCTTGTAACCCCTAAGGCTGTTACTTGGGTGTCTGCCACTAAGCAAACACTTCTACTGTAGATACACAATGCAATGAAACGGTTAACGTCTCACTCTCTTTCACTTCCAACACACAGAGCAAGCAGTAGATATAATCTAATAGATGATGAGTGCACTGAAAGGTCAAGATGGAAGGGCTGAACTTATGGACACTTTTGGACTTTTACTTTTTCAGTCATTTAAAAAAGTGTTTCAGCAATGAGTTTCAGTAATGTTGCTCAGACAAATTTTCAAAATACAAGAAATTGTATTGAAGAGTTTGAAGTATATTATTTCATACTGTCAGTGGATACTTAGGATGTTCTTATTACTTGTACCATATCATACATAAGTTAATATTAAGTTATCTAGTTAATAAGCAGTTCTTTCTTGGAAGCTGACATTGTGCTGGAAAGCCCATTTGGAGTTCAATGCCAATCAGACTTGTGTGTCCACTTGCCTGGGGTGGTGAGGGCAGAATGTCCATTTTTGGGTGAACTGTCTCTTTAACAGAGACTGACAGTGAGTCCATAATGAGTGGAAGATCAGCTGTTCCCCCCCCCACCACCACCACCACCACCAAACACCACCACTATCGCCAACAACAACGTGTCAGTCTCTCACCACCAGAAGTTTTTTTTTTCTTACTCCCCCAATACCCCCCCCCCAATCTCCCCCCTCTCTCTGGCTGGTAATGACGTGGAACTGGGCCCTGTTGCCTAGCTACAGTGTGTGAACCCCAGTGTGGGTCTATCTCGTGAGCTGGTGCCTCTCCCTCTGGCTGCCTCTACTTCGGTTTCACACTAGCCCTAGGGGAGCTGGAGTCTGCGTCACCACCAGCCCAATAAAAAAAGACCATCGCACCCCTACCAATATGCCCCCCCCCCCCCCATACACATAATTATTACAACCACCACAACCCCCCTCTACACACACATATACCAAAGTCACCACCAGCAAAATAAAAACAGACCCTCTTGCCCCTCCCAGTATGAGATTTGGGGACTATGGTGGGGGTACATTCATACCACCAGCCCAATAAAGATACACCTCCCTTCACCCACCCAAGCTCCAACCATCATCACTACCATCAACAACTCCCTCCACCAAAGCTCACTTCCAAGAATGTGGTGAAGAAGCCAAAACAAGAAGAGAGAAATGTGTTTTGTATTTTGTTTTGCTTTTTTGTATGGTCCTTCTGCCTTGGATTTGACTGGCAGCCCTGCCATCTCCATCCCTCACCGGAGTGGATTAGAGTGCTGGAGTTATTGCAAAGTTCATCTGCTATGCTGCTCTCGTCCTCAGCTACATCAATGACTGCCAGGTTGGTCATGTTTGCACGCTAATGGACTGCACTGACAGACTGAGCTGGGGGTCTCCCTGTGTAATGCCTTGGCTTGAAGCCTAGCATTGGCAATGTTCAATCTACTTTGTGAGAAGCCCTTTTCGGTGTTCGCCGTTATCATGTATTTTTCTTCTCGGTTTGAAGATGACTGAAGTTTTGGTATTTGTGGTTTTGGCTCTCAGCAGGTCACCACAAGCTCACTAATGATGAGTAAATCTTTGATACCCGTAACCATAAAAGAACTTGCCATGATGGAACTCCCATACAAGTCATCTTGGATCCACCCTGAGCTGTGTGTGTGTGTGTGTGTGTGTGTGTGTGTGTGTGTGTGTGTGTGTGTGAGAGATGATGGGGCACGTCAGCTGGATGTGGACGCCGTGTGCTGCCCTTGTGATTACTGCCTGTGTGTGTCTGCCCCTATCAGCGTCAGCCGTGTGAGGTGCTACATGACAGCCCTGCTGTGCCCACCCCCAACCCGCGTCCTGGGCACTGACCCTTCTGCCCACTTTCCATCTCTCCCTCTCTCTCTTTCCTATTGTTTCTCTCTCTTTCTCTCCTTCATATTCTCTCTCGCCCTCTCTCTCTTTACTATTGTTTCTCCCTCTCTCCTTCATATTCTCTTTCTCCCTCTCTCTTTCCTATTCTCTTTCCTTCCCTGTCTTGTCTTTATTCCCTTCCCCCTTTCTCTCTATCTATCTCCATTTACCCTGTCTCTTTCCATTGTTCTTTCTTTGTATTTCTCCCTCCCTCTCTCTCTCTACTTTCTCCCTTTCTCTCTCCCTCACTATCTTTTTCTTTTTCTCTCAGGGACATGCTTCAACACATTCTACCCCAGGGCACAGGGACATGCTGACGCACAACACATTCTGTCATTGTAGCGTGAAGTGTGTGTGTGTGTGTGTGTGTGTGTGTGTGTGTGTGTGTGTGTGTGTGTGTGTGTGTGTGTGTGTGTGTGTGTGTGTTCTGGCCATTGTAATGGTGTGGCCCTGCAGATGTGTCCACTCGTCCAGCCTTTCCCTCTCCTCCTTTGATCCCCTTTCTGGAGGTTTGCGCTATCATGGCTGCTTGTAAGTTCCAGGTTGCAGTGGTCTTTGAGGGTCAGTCGGCCCAGTGCTAACTTTCTGTATGACAACAGCAAGCCTCTTGGAGGCCAAATTGCTGTGTTTACTCCTAACAGTCCAGTCAGGCACCATGTTGTAGTTGCAAGCAAACTCCACTGCTCTCATTTGGCCAACTGATTTTTCCCTTTCAAGTGTCCGTGTCAAACCTTCTGCACTGCATCACCACACGCCACACACTGGGAGAGAGGACACTGAAGAGTGCTGTTCAGTGGAGGTTACTGGGACAAACAGCCTTTCACAATGTTGGAGGGCCGATGAACCCAACTTTGCTAGAACCCAAAGTAGTCAAGTTTTTAAGAGGTTTAAAAGGGTAGAATCGTTATAGACCTTGGCTATAGCTGGGAATAAATTATTTAGTCATTGCAGAAGGGTGCTGTACAAGATATAATCATATAACCTTGGCCCTTTCACCTTTTCTACAAGGTTAAAGCACATCATGATTGTGTGTTCTCATCACTGTTCTCACAGTGATGGCCGTTTAAACACGGCTCTGTCAGAGTTAAACTCTGATATTTGATAATAAGGGCTAACTTCACCCCTCTCTAGTGCCTGATGGTCTTTGGTTTCATCATTCCTTGCTGGTACTGATTGGGATTACACTGAGTCGAGTGTTGAGTTGCCGTGCCAACGGAGGTGAGTGGATGGGATGGTTAAGCTCAGCTGGCCTTATCTCGTCTGTGTCCGTGGTGACAGGAGCCTCCTATTCAAGCAAGCCGGCCATAAACAAGCAGTGTCCGATGTTTTTAGTTTAGGTCTCTCTCTTTTCTCTCTCTCTTCCTTCTCTCTCTCTGTCTCTTTGTGTGTGCTGGCCTTTTCTCTTGATTAGGTAATATTGGCTAATTTACTCACTGGGCTTGTGGCAGATGTAGTTTGGGAAGCAGGGAGGCACAAAGGAGAGAGTCTCTTTCCCAATTGATTTGCCGTGCGCAGAAAGGGCACGATGAATCGCTGGATTGTGTGCGAGGAGAAGGTAGAGGTGGAGAGCAGTAATGCTCAGGCATCGTGCTCAGGCTAGTCCAGTGGCTGACGTAAACATCTCTGTGCTATCCCACCCAGATCGAGCAGAAGCCATGATGACGCTGTGAAGTTGTGGGATTGTTGAAAATGAAAAAATGTAAAGCTAGAATCGAATAGGCCCGTGTGATGTGTCCTTGTATGCACATGCGAAACACAAAATAAAAAAAACCCTCCTTTAATCTATTTGAAGACTGTCTTTTTCGCACTTGTGTCACGTGCCGTCACGGTCGTTCTCATGGGCGAAGAAACAACATGCCCGAGTTTGCCAGACAGACGTAGTCGTAGGCGGCTGCACGGGGTTGTGACGTCTGTGTGAGCTCCTTGCTACCAATCTGCTCAGACCATTCAGCACCACGTGTGGCCTCTGTTGTGAAACATAGCTGAAAATTGCTTCCATTCCCTCAGGATAGTATTTAAGGGGTGAGGGGGATTGTGTGTGTGTGTGCGTGTGCGTGTGTGTGTAATCCACAGGGAGTGGTGTGTGAGAGGAGTGGCGATGTGGGTTATTTGTGGAAACAGGTCTTGGTGTTTTTCATTGGTCCTGGTGACGCTGGTGGTGGTTGCCATACAAAGGGCTGTCGCTGTGACGAGCCTGATTGTTCTTTGTGTGTGTGTGTGTGTGTGTGTGTGTAATTACCATGGTCACATCATTTGACACATCATTGCCAGCCATCTAATTCTTGACAGCAAGTCACTCAGAACGCACACAGAAGCACCATCTGCGCTCAGGAGGGAAGTCATTACATTAGTAACCCTACGCTTTGTCCAATCTGTTTTCATTCTGTCCTTGGATGAGGTACATTTGGGACTTGAAGCTGCTTTCCAGTCAAAATGCCATTGTTGAGCAGTGGCAAGCTTTACTTGTCTGTGGTGCATGAATTTCAGTAACCACACATTTTCAATCAAATGTGTGTATTTTGATTTGATTTGGATGTTACACAATGTAATCACTAATTTCACTCTGTGTATTGTGAATGAAGCTGTCAGTGTGTGGTGCATCCCTACGGTATCATTTAATCTCTATTGAAAACAAACCCCTTCTGTCATGTCAGGACAACAATGAGGCATGCATCAGGAAGTTATCATGATGGCACAATTACGCCTGTCACGCTCTCATCTCTTTCTGATTGGTTGCACAGGTAGAGCAGGAGGTTGAGTGCTGGCCTGGTGAACTCTGACCCTGACAGGTCCCTCTGGCCATAAGAGCCTGCTCATAGGTCTCTATTGTTCCCTTGGAAACAGGTCCTTTCTGCTGTGCTGGGCTATTTATGGAGTCATTTGCCTTCATCAAAGTCAAAGCCCCTCACTGTTACACATCACAAGTTCCGTGAGGTCAAAAGGGCAATCTTTGGGAGTGTGTTTGCAATGATTAGTTCCATTATTTTAAAATCATGGTTTCCCTCCCTGGTTGCCTAATATCCTGGCCTTTCTGCGTAATTCTAGAGATCCCCCCCATCAGATTGGCTCCCAGGGGAATCTAGGCGCTCCTTGGTGCCCCAGTCGCTCCACTCGGCACTCCCATGTGTGAGGCTTTGCACTTTGTCTGCGGTGTGCCCAGTGTGCGCAGGGATTACATGTTTAGTCCTATTAGGTGCGCCACCAGAGAGCTCACTCATTCATTAGCGCGGCGCCAACTCTCAGTGGAGCTTTCTCAATTCAATTCAATTCAAAGGTGCTTTATGGGCATGACAAAAAAGGGTATTTGCATTGGCAAAGCAGTCATACAAAACAGTATAGACATATATGTGTAACATACATAGATCTAAACTTATATAAAATATCCATAGGTAATAGAGGGTAAAAGAAGAAGGATGGAGGACAAAGAAAAAAAAAAGTATCTTTCTCTCTCTCTCTGACTCTTGCTCTTTTTTTGTTCTTTCTTACTCTGACTCTCATTACTTCTTTCATCTCCTCTCTCTCTCTCTCTCTCTTATCTCTTTTATCTCTCTCTTTCCTTCTCTTGCCCTCCCCATCAATCTTTCTTATTCTGTTTTAAATGCCCTTTTCTCCCCCTTACTCTCTGTCTTATACACCCGTATTCTGACTCTCTTTCTCTCTCAACCCCAGTAGTTCTGAGACTCTCTCTCTGCCCCAGCCTTAGACAGCCATTGGCCCTGAGCACACGCGCTCTCAGCCCAGTCTCGTTTATCACCTTCACAGAGGCGGCCGGCCAGTGGCATACAGCACGGATACAAGCCATTAATTACAGAGGCAGAGGAGGGTCTCACTGGCCAACGACCGACTGCGGTGTCTCGCCGGCCTGTGCCGAGCGGCTGGAGTTTGGCAGGTGATGGATGTCTGGAGTGGTAGAATGCCCCCGGCAGCCGCAGTGTAGCGTTGGCCCTGAGTGCTGATGCAACGGCACGGCTCTCCCAGCTGTCCCCCGTCACTTGAGAACCAGTTAGCAGGCACACTCAAGGGGTTACACAAGGCTGGACACTTGCTCGGGAGACAACAGAGGTCAGCCGGCAAAAGCCACACAGTGGCTGAGGAACCACCCAGACACAAGCCATCAGTAGCAGCCTGGCTCCAGGCGCCAGTCTGATGCACTCTTAATGAGGGGTCAAGGGAGGATGTGGTGGTCGCCTTGTGGACAAACTGTTGCAGCCCTCCTGGCTTCCCTGCTTTGCTCCCCCCCCCGGGCTCTGAAGACGGCACACACTGTTGCTCACTCTCCGACTGGAGCCCTGGCAAACACAAGGCGGCCGAGGAAGCAACCGGTTACCTAGCAACTGTAGAACACCGTAGGTAATAAAACATTTCAACACCTCAGTCGTGGCCAGACCGGGAACTTGACATCAGAGCGGGTACTAGCTCTGCGCAGTGTCCAGTAGAATTCCAAATGAGCCCTGGCCGGCCGGCGAAACAAATATGATTAGAGGTAATACATGGCTAGATGGTCCATCTCGGAGCGAGGCAAGGCGTATCGATGGAGCTGGCCGGGGCTCTGGCGTTGCTCCGATCTCTGTAGGTTCTAAATAGACAGTGGGGGGCTTTGTTGTGGCCGTGCTGCTGAGTCTGAAGCTACTGGTTTCCCTGCTGCCTGGTTTGCGCAGGCGTAAGCACCAGCGTTTGTTTGGTGTAAACGTGACCTGTAGGACAGCTCGGCAGCTCACTCCTCCACCATGCAGTCTTCTGTTCCCTTCCTATCTCCGCTCATCTCTGTGCTGCTATGGACACCAGGGCAGTTTAACTGTAATTGAACCATCACAGACAAAAAGCTGAGGATGTGCTGATGTATAGTGTTTTTAATATAGACACTTTTCTTCCTTTGTGAATAAAACTGTGTGACTAGTAAATCCATGGAAATATCATTTGGAAATAAAATCGTTTGGAAATAAATATGTATTGGGATTTTTCTGTGTTTTTTGTCATCTGAGAGTTTTTCTGTGGGGGAAATTCTGAAAACAATCTGGTTTCAGGAAGCCACTGAATAGGGGAAGTGGCACTGTATTTGGACTTTGCTTTATACTTTATGACTTAATGTTTCAATAAAGGATTGCTCTCTCTCTCTCTCTCTCGCGCGCGCTCGCTCTCTCTCGCTCTCCCTCATCTCCATGACGAGTTTCCTGCCTGTTGCCTAGCGATCCATATACCCGCATTTGGCCCGCCACGACTCAGCCTGGTGGCTGCTTGTTTTGTTCAGTCACCCAGATTCCTGTCATTGGGTCCCTGGAGCATTCGGGGGCTGCTGGCTCCTCACGTCTAACCGGTTGTGTTTCCATGCTTGCTTATCGCCAGTGGTCTATAAAAATTCACATTTCATCTCCACGAAAGGAGTTAGTGAAGGGCCATTTGCTCCAGCCTCACCCCTCATAAAGGACATGCATCCCTTCAGGCTTGGATTTCAGCCCTGCATTTCTCTGTAAAACACACTGAATTGTTCCTCTTGCCTGGTTCACCCTAGCTTTTCCCTTTCAGGAATTTACTCTGTGTGTGTGTGTGTGTGTAGGAGAGTGTTTGTGTACACTCTCTACAGCCCAGGATTTTTCTTCTGCTATGAGAAGGTCTTCGTGGAATACTATCTGATTTCAGAAGCAGTGAGATCTGTGCTTGTACTCACAACCACTGTTGAGATGGTGGTGTGTGGTGCTTTTGTGTGTTGAGTGTGTGCTTATGTCCCTGTCACTCCAGTCAATAAGCCTCTACTATCCATCAGCTCTGCCCTTACATAAGCTGTCTCTGAACCTGCATGTCTGTTGCTTAGCAATACCCAAGTCCAGACCCTGGCCGCGGTCCTCTTTTTCGTGCAGACTAATACATTTTACATTGAGTGCTGATAACTGTTTTGATGCCACATTTCCAAGGCGTTTGGCATTGACTGTTTCAGACGAGGGCTGCTTTGGTGTCTGCCTGAACCACAGAGTGTGTCACTTCTCTTTAACATTTACAAACCAGTTACCAGAAAACAATTGACTCAGACTTGACTGTGAGTTTTGACACACACACTCTTGTAGAGGCAGGAACTAACGTAACTCCAGCATGTTTGACAGGTTCCTCCCCCTTAACGCTAAGAGCCGGTTTCCTGTATATGATTTAGAGAACTTGAATGGAGATTTCCATTGAATAAAAGGACAAGGCATAATCCATGTATGGGAAACGAGTCCTGGTAGTGTTAAGAAGTGCTATAACATCCTTCTCTCATGTCACCATCATATCGTCTCTCACGAAAACTAATGAGCCCTGGCCTGGACTGACCTTAGCCAAAGTGATCTCAGTCTGACCAGGGCTGTTTTAATCAGCTCAGCTCAGCGTTCTAAATCGTGTTCTGCTCGGGCTGGAGCAGTGCCTCCCTTCCTCTATAGGCTACACAGCAGGAACATTTTTGGACATTCCTGATGCACTGTGGGCAGTGTGGCTGGCGGAGCACTCAGGAAGCCCCACCAGGAGGAGCCATTAGACACGCCGTAGACGGGCAAACGTTTCCGGCCTCTCTCTCTCTTTTACCCCAGTCTCCCTCTCTCTGTGTTTTCTGTGGATGTTTGGTGGCTGGCTTTAGTTTACACCACAGTGACCAGGAGGAGAGGCGCGGGAAGACAAGGTCTGACTGGTTTCACTGGAATGCAGTGAAAACACACACACACACACACACACACACACACACACACACACACACACACATGCATGCGCCCAGTCTGTGACTCCACCTGTGTGTGTGGTTGCAATACCTCAAACCTCTGCCTTACTTTGACTCAGCATGTGGTTTGAAGGGCTTGAGGGTCATTCCTAGCAGGGCTCTATGACCTCTCTATGAGAAACTAAGCTGCTGACTAGAGGTTGAATTCCATTTTAAGCCTTGTAACGTGGCATGATGAAGCTATAGGAACTGCGTGGATCTTCTTATAAAACTAACATGTCTCTCTGTCTCTCACTTTTAGGTTCCTCCTGCATCTTAGCTGAATCTGTGCATCCAGAGCACTTCCCAACCGCCGAAGATCAAGGTTGGTCATATTGTTTGCGTCTTAGTATGTCACACGCTGTCAATGTTATGCAACAAGCAGTTATCTCAATTACTTAGGGTTCAATGCTGCTTTGCTTTGTACCTAGTGACCTCTGACTGAAACATTTCAAATAGCTATTGTTGTTTGGAAGTTGAAACAAAGCCAGCTTGGCTACGTGTGTGTGTGTGTGTGTGTATGGGGGTGCCTTGCAATGGGAATGACAGACCTCCTCAAGGCTGCCAGATTCATCAGCTCTCACTGTTTTATGATCTGTGTGAATATTATCACCACACTCCTGCCAGATGGCCAGTATGGTCTCCTCCCATGGCTTACTATATGTAAAAACAGGTTTGAAATCGCTTGACAAATAAAACATATTTAAGCATGCACTACAGCAACATATAGCTAGTTAGTTAGCATGCTACCTCTTTATGGTATTAGCATGCTCATGCTAGTTTACCTCATTATGGTGTTGAATGAGACGGCTCTGGCGTACTGCTTATCTAAGCACCCAGCAGCACCAGTGGAGAGGGCTTCAATGTAAGTCACTTCTCTTATCTCTTCATGCATGTTGACAAGTACAGAACCAGAGCAGCCAATTGGATAGCTCACTCACACTAATGCGCACCTTGTCACAGTAAGGGTTCAAGATTGAGGCCCTCTCTGTAGTTCAGCCTGACCTGTCATCTAGGAGCTGCAAGCCACATGGGCCATTCACAAAAACTGCAAGTGATGCTAAGACATCAAGGTTGATGGCCAACCTTTAGTTTGGTGGGATTGTCAGAAAAAACACATTGCGAATCCCCACACCAGGAAATAAAATTTGACACTGAGGTTTTCAACTGATCAGCAAATGATGTACTTGACATCAAGTTGATATTTTGCTACAGGTCAAATGTTCATAATGTTTCCAATAAAACTGGGCAATATGACCCCCCCCCCCATTTTTCAGTGATGGAATTTAAAAAGAAAATCGATTTTCATAAAAACAAATCGATTTTAATAAATAAATAAAAATCAATTTAAAGTTGATTTTTTTGCCCAGCCCAAGCTCCCAAATAAAAGGGAAGGTTATCTGAATAGTTTAGAAATGTTTTCGCTGTTTTCATTTGAAGTAAGTGAAAAGTGTTTTTTTTTCTCCAAAAGCGCTTGAGTTGAATTGAAGGAGAATAGGTTTTTACTGGGTGGAAGCTAAGAGACTCGGTGAGTCAGGTGGTGAGGTGGTGATAGAGACCCTCACCGCCTAAAAAATTAAGTCTGGGGGCGTAGTCTTAATCTGAGCCCTAAACATCTGAGATAATTTAGTTAATCTGAAAGAAGGGATAACATCTCAGTAAATTAGGTTGTAGTCCAAAATAATTTAGGCAAGACCAGGCTTTTATTGAGAAGGTGGAAGGTGAGGGAGTCTTGCACGTTTATCACCTTAAGTGCTCCCCATGCTGCTCAAATGACGGCTCAATCTGAACGCAGCTGGGCCAGATCTGGGCCAGCATATTTCCAAAGTATTTGTGCTCTCAATCACTCTGCTCCCTCTCTGATGTGATGTAACGGTCTTAGTCCACCCCCCACCCACCCCACCCCCGTGCGCTGCTTGAGCGCTTGTCTCTGCCTGGTAACAGTGGACATATGTTTGTGGTTTGTCTCATTAGGAAATGGACTTGGTGCCCCCCTTTATTGTGGACTAGGCCTTTGTGAAGTGATCAGATGACATCCTTGACTAACAACATCAATTATGCATGCATTAGGAGCATAAACCTCCTCTCAAAATCCCTTTTCTCAGCAACTTAGGTGATAGGACACTGTCCTCTTGTGGTAACTTGAGGTATTGCATAGGCAGTTGGGATTTTGATTATTACTATGATTGTGCATAAGGTGTACAGCACTATTGCAGTGTATATTATTTACCATTTGGGTTGGAGCCCATATTGGAGTATGTCGAAAATATCAGTCAGTGAACCACCTTCAAAAGTATTTCAGTTTGGTTTTAGAGTACCCAGATCAACTGCAGACCTGCTGTACCACTGATTTTCAGTCATCATGGCTATAGGTTGAATGATGATCACATTATTATATATATACATTATAGTCTGTTATTGAATGATGAAGTTAATGTGAATGAATGCGAACTGTATGACGCAAGTAGCTCTGTGATTGATAGCTGAAAACACAACTGGTTCCTCTATATGATTGATGAGGTAAATCAGCCTTTTCTCTTTGATGTTGCAAATAGATCATTCAGTGTCTCTCTGACACACACAGCTAAGTCTCAAAGGTTTCTCTCAGTCTCTGAAAGTCTTTGGCCTTGCATGAAATTAGCTGATATGACCTTTGTCCCAGATTTCTTGGCACTGGCCCCCCTCCAGATGAACAGAAGATCCAAGGCCTGTATTTCTCCTCTGTTATATCTGGGTGGAATGAGGGACTTTTCCACTGCTGTGATTCATTTATCTTGTCAGTGAAGATACTGGTGATGTCACCTGCCGTGTGACTGTTGAGTCATCTGCTGTGTACAGTGCATACATACAAACACATATAAAGTACAAAGAAAGTATTTTTTGAACTTTCAAACTTAATTTTGTCTTGTGTTAAGTTTCTGCATTACGGCATCATCTGTTTATTTTATTTTGGACTTTACTTAACCAGTTTTTGTTCAGGCCTTTCCAATGACTGTATATGCAGAGAAAGCAAAAGGGAAGGCAAAGATGTTGCATAATCCACTATATGTTACTGGGAAGTCTCTTTGAAGCTGAAATTGTGTTTGAACAAGATACTGTATATTTTAGTTTGAAGATTGAAATTTCAACTTGCCATATCACTTTGTGATAGGTAGTAGCTAGCCTATATCTTCGTCATGTAGGTATGATATTGGATTTAGTTAACATATAGAGGTAATTAGTGCGTAAAAAGCTACTTACTTTTACAGTACTTTTATGGTACTTTTACATTTAGGACTAACTACATGGAATGGCATCGTGTTAAGGTAATAATGTCCAGCTGACATCTGTAGGTCATAAGACTCTCCCACAGATGGCGGTATTGAGCTTAGCTCTGCACCTACTGGGTGGCAGTAACTGCTGTTAGTGAACAAAAGAATGTCTCAGGATGGGTGAAACCCATTGGTCATGCGTTTTCCCATTAACCCACCCCAGACATTTCCCTTGATTTGTAATGTTCACACAATGAACAATGAAGTGTCTGGGGACGTTAACTTCACAATTCTTCACAATAGCGCAGTGAGACTCTGAAGTGTCTGTCCAGCCGTCTAACTAGGCTACAACACAAGGCAATTAGGGGGAGAGATGGAGAGATGACATGTGTTGAGTGCAGAATGCAGATGTGGGTGATGGTCGGCCAATTCAAATGGAACTTGAATTTGAGATGGCCAGTCTTCCCAAATATTGAGACAAACGCATAAAAAACACAACCACAATGCAAAGTAGCCCATAGACTTACTAGTGCAGCATACTGACAGCAAAAACCTGAAATAATGTGCACATGTGCAGAGTCTGCAGAATGACAATGTGGTGACTGTTTACAGAAAGTTGCCCCATTATCAAGAAATGGCTATGGCACCACCTTTTCATGGTATTTACTGTATTTCTGCTCTCCCATCCCATGACTGTAGAATCCTTCTCAGAGCTCTGTGTGTGTATGCAAGAAGATGTTGGGAATTGCACATATATGTGTTGAAATATTTTCATGCAACTATGTGGTTATACACATCCTCCTTCCATTTCCTCCACCTGCTGTGTGTGTGTGGTGGGGTGTGTGTGTGTGTGGGGGTGTACGTGTACATGTGTGTCATTTTGTGGGCACTATCAGTGCCAATGAGATGTAAGTCAGTATTAGTAGGACTGCTGTCTGCACAGGTGTGGTACAATGGCTCTCTATGAGACTCGGGGACAGGTGTTGCATGCGTCCCCGCAGGCTCTACAGCAGGGGCCTGTGTCTGGGCCGTATACGTCAGTCCGCCGCACGGGTAGAGGCGGCTACCAATCTCCCCCGTCAGTCCACCACGTAGATCTCAGATGAAGCCAAAGCTTGTTCTGCTCCTAGAGTGCCCCCCCTGCCTTACTTAAAAACATACTGCACCTACTGCCATCTCCCCACCCCCCCACCCCCAGCGTTCACCTCCTGCACGTGCTCACTATCTCTGGAGCAAGGGGCCTCAGAGTCCTGGGGCCCTGCAGATGTCTCAGCTCCCAGGGACAATGGAATGTTGTGTGTCCAGCCTTCCCTAGCCCCACTACCCACCACCACCCCCCTTCCCTCTCTCTGGCCCGGCCGCACTTATTTGGTCAGCTTGTTCTTCATCATAACTGCACCAGACTGTGCGTCAAACATGCTGTAGTAATATTCTTTATAAAGCAGCCAGTACATGGTGATATGATGACGCGCACTAAGCCTTGCATAGTTTTCCTGCATATCTGGTAGGTCGAAATGGGGCACACAGTAAGCCAGACAAGTCCCTCACAGCGGAAAGACGCACTTCGCTTTCCCGCAACCTCACTGTATGACATGTGCCTTTGGTTACCCAACCGTTTCCTGAGTCTGTGTGTGGTCAAGTTTTAGCAGTATTTTGCATAAAACCTTTTGTGTATGTGTGTGTGTGCTTGAGTTTGAGCTTTAGTAGTTGGAAGGAACTGAGTGTGTGTGTGTGTGTGTGTGTGTGTGTGTGTGTGTGTGTGTGTGTGTGTGTGTGTGTGTGTGTGTGTGTGTGTGTGTAAGTGTAAGTGTAAGTGTAAGAATCCCTTGTGGAATTTCTGGCCAAACTCTCGCAGTTTCTGTCCGGATCCCAGGAGGTGTGGGAAAAAATGTGCTCTTCACCGGAGCGACAAAAGCTCCCAGGCTCAGTTTCACCCTAGCCCTTTGTGTGTGTGTTTGTGTGTGTGTGTGTGTGTGTGTGTGTGTGTGTGTGTATCCTCTCACCCTTTCTCCTATTTACCTCTCCTCTCGCCATTGGCACCCCTGCATGTTGCATAATGCTGCTTCTCGAGTATTGACCGAGTTGTAAAGCTCTTCATCAGTGTAATAGGGTTATTTGACACTGTAGCTATCTGCATCTTGTGTGTGTTTGTGTGTCTGAGTCTGTTGTCTGACTCCAGGTCTGTTTGGCTGTGTTTTTGCACAAGGAGTGTAATGGGTTTGTCTGTGTGTTGGAGGTAAAAATGCATGAGAAATGTTTGTCTGTGTCTGTGTGTATGTGTCAGAGGTGAAATGCACAGGGTGTGTGTGTGTGTGTGTGTGTGTTGGAGGTGAAGTGTGCAAGGTGTGTGTGTGTGTGCGCGTCTGTGTGTGTGTGCTTGAGATGAAGTGTGCAAGGTGTGTCTGTGTGTGTGTGTTGGAGATGAAGTGTGCAAGTTGTGTGTGTGTGTGTGTTGGAGGTGAAGTGTGCAAGGTGTGTGTGTGTGCGTGTGTGTGTGTTGGAGGTGAAGTGTGCATAACTTATCACATTGCATTGTTGTCCCACGTCTGCCCTTCTCATGACCGGCATCTCTTTCTCTTTCATTAGTCATCATGCACATATATGGGCATCTTCCCCTCCTCTTGTGGGGGCGACCTTCCGGCACTCTCCGCCAGCTTCCTGCCCCTCCCTGCTCCCCTTCTCCTCCCCTCCACTCCCCTCCAAGTTCTCACACTGCCGGAGAGAGAGACGCCAAGAGCAGACAGGCGTGTCCTCCGGCAGGAAGTGATGTCGTCACGCTGGTTTTGATCTCTCCCACTGTGCCGGACGGCGGAGACGATTTTTCAGACACGTTGTGGCTGAAAGAGGAAATGCTTACTTTGTTTTCTGTTTATGTTTGTATGTGTATGTGTTTTTTTTCTTCTTATTCAATGTCTTTTCAGAGGAAGTGGTGGTGATCCCAACTGCCTTTTTGTAAATGCTCAATATCAGAGGCCTCTTAATGTCTCATGTTCCTGTGTGGGTGGTATGGGTGTGTGTGTGTGTGTGTGTGTGTGTGTGTGTGTGTGAGAGAGAGAGAATGCATGCATGACCCATGTCTTTGTGTGTGCGCGTGTATACATGCATACAAGTGTGTGTGTGTTACATGCATGCAAGTGTGTGTGCGTGTGCGTGCGTGCTCATGCACATGCATTCATATGTATAAGTGGGTGTGGGTGTGCATGCATGCAAGGGTATATGTTTGTGTGTGTGTCAGTGAAGGGAAGTAAGGGTGAAGGGTCGATTGGATGTGAGGGGGCTGCAGAGGAAGGACTGCATGAGCAATGAGTTTCTACAGTCTCTCTCTCCTCAGATGATGAAGAGGGAGAACAAAAGAAAAGGAGAGAGAGAGACCGAAAGAGTGGAAGTGGGGGTAAGAGAAGGGGGGAGAAAGAGAAAGAAAAGAAAGACAGGGAGGAGGGGAGGGGAGATTAATCCTTCAGGCCTCACTTTACTCACACACACACACACAGACACACACACACACACACAAACACAGACACACACACACACACACACACACACACACACACACACACACACACACACAGACACACACATTATTAAAATGATTTCCAGTCATGCAAACACATTCAGGTGAAAACAAACACTTGTAGCTGGTGCCCATAAAAGAGAGCACGCATGCACACACACACACACACACACACACACACAGACACGCACACAGACACACCTTTTCTCTGTTACACTTCCATGGAAATAGACCATGTGTTATGCAACTGTTCCAGATAAGTGCATTTTCAGTAAATTCTTCCGTGCAGAAACTGAGCTCTGAAAGAAGGCAAAAGGACAAAACAATGACCTGGTGTCCTGTGTCAGAACATCGCTGTGTGTGTGTGTGTCATATATCCGTCTGCATGCTAGCTGGTAATGGAGATTTGAGTGTGTGAAAGTAGGTCACTCTTGAGGACACGGGGTCACACTGCAGTCGCAGTGGTCAGTAACTGGACAGTGGACTGAGTCATGTTGGACAGAGCTGAAACAGTGGTTTTCCATACTGACTGCACTCAAGGGAATCGGGCTTCCTCATCAGCTGTGTCATCGTGCTGCAGGAGTTCTCTAGAAGCTATTGTTTTTGTTGTGTTGTTCTTCCTGGTTCTGGTTCCAAATCTGCCTTGCCTTCTCTTCCTCAGATGTCAAGCCCATGTCAAAACAAACTCTGTTTGACCCACGTGAGCACCCTTCACTGGTTTGCATGGACCTACATTGGCAGCCAAAAATGTCAGTTACAAATCAACCTGTCTGACACTGAGGCATCTCCCCACGTGTTTGCTTTGATTGTCTTCAACAGTGCAGGAAAGGGAAGGAACATATGTTTCACTGAACCCAACAATGGCTCTCACTTGGGAGAACTCATGCATGGCTGACTTTCTCAGAAGGATGTTCCCCTTTCTCTGTCCCTTACACCTCTACCTGTGTGTCTCACCTGGTTTCCTGCTGTGCCCTGACCTGCTGGCACCATGGCTTGCCTCAGTGGTGCAGAATCTGGGTCAGAGCGGATCGGGTTCACCTGCGTGACCGCAGCCGCTCACACCCACCCAGCCACATCACACACACACACACACACACACACACACATATATACACACACACACATACATACATACACACACATATATATACATACACAAACACACAGAGATACACCTCACCAATGGAAACAACCTCCTCCTTCTTGCCCCTTCTCCTCATCTTCCTCATCTTCATCATCACCATCATCCTTGGTTGTCCTGCTCCTCTGCCCCCTCCTTCATTGTTGCTTTTCACTTCTCCTCTTGCAGGACAGGACAGGGACAGAGGGGGGTCAGGAGATGACGCACGCAGCAGGGCAGTGTCACGGATGCCTCTGCAGCATGGCCAGTTGCCTTGGTAGGGTGGGGTGGGGTGGTGTGTGTCTCGTTGGCACTGTGTGGCGTCAGTAGTTCAAGTGGAGGTGGAGGATGCCTCACACGTTGAGGATGGGGTTGGGTGAGGAGGGTTAGGATGGGGGCGGCTGCATTTTTGTCATTCTTTCCTGCTTGTGTAGATGCACGTGCTTCCTCATCCACGTTTGCACTGTCCTGGAATGCTTTTCCAGGGCATGCTTGTATCTCTCTCTCTCTCTCTCTCTCTCTCTCTCTCTCTCTCTCTCTCTCTCTCTCTCTCTCTCTCTCTCTCTCTCTCTCTCTCTCTCTCTCTCTCTCTCTCTCTCTCTCTCTCTCTCGCCTGCCTTCTTTGTCTTTGCCCTTGTCTTTGTTTCTCTGTCTTCCTGTTTCCCTCTGCTTCTTTGGCCCACCATGTCTTCCTGTCTCCCTCCTTTCCTTTCTCTCCCTCTCCCCCTCTTTTCCCTCTCTCTCCCCCTCTTTTCCCTCTCTCTCCCCCTCTTTTCCCTCTCTCTCTCCCTCTTCTCCCTCTCTCTCCTTCTCTTTCCCCTCCGGGTGGCCCCTCTTAGAGGTGTAGAGGAGTCTTGATGTGGCTGCAGTGAGGAGGACCTCCTGCTCCTCTCCAGACAGCGCATACCTGGCATTCCAGACTTTTCTGTTGCTTTTTCTCCCTTTTTTTTTTTTTTTTTTTTTTTTTTTTTTTTTGTCTTTTGAACCACTTTTGATCGCTCACCAGACAGGAGGAAAAGGAAATATTTGTCCAGCTCCAGAAAAAGCTTGTTTTTAATAGCCGCACTAAGGGCCGCTGGTGGTGAACAGTTCCTTTGAAAAGGCCTTCTTTGATGGGGGAAACACTTTTGGCTGGTTTTTCGGGGAAAAAAGGAGTCGGTGAGGAAGAGGGTGGTGCTGTGCTTTTGCAGATGCGTCTCCACCCGCGTCTCTCTCCCTCCCTCCCTCCCTCCAAACAAACAAACCACCGGCATTCACACTTGCATACTTTCCTCCCTAGCTCTCCGTCTCCCCCTCGGTCTCTGTCTATTACCTCCCCTTTCTCTCTCTGTCTCTCTCTATCGCTCCCCTCTTTCTCCTGATGCTGCTTCATTTGAGATGAATATTTCATTTGCTCTGTGCAGCCTTGTCCCCCCCCCCTCCACTCGCAACAGTACAGCATGCCACTGGAGATGGCTACATAGTCACACATACAAAGTGCATTGTGAGCACTGAGAGTCTTTTGCCAATGCAAACAATGCATTGTGCAGACATTGCAATGAAAGAGTCATGCTAGACACTCCTGAAGTCTTCCTTTTTTATGTGTTGTACAGTTGAGCATTTTACAGACCACATACTGTACACACACGCACACGCACGTACACACACACACGCACACGCACACACACACTATTTGTTTCATCTTGAAAAGCCACTGATCTCAGCTGCACTGTGTAAGCATTGCACTGTCCTGATTGGTATGTGTGAAGGGAAAAGGCCCACTGAGTGGTTCAGCAGAGAGGGAGCTGTCAGGCGCATTACTCAGAGAGAGGGAATGAGGGAGAAGGAAGTAGAGGGAGGGAGGGAGGGAGAGAGAGAGAAAGGGGGAGAGAGAGAGAGAGATGGAGAGAGAGGGATGGGGTGGAGGGGCGACATTGTGGGTCCTGGAACATGTGCCTCTTCATGTAGATTCCCATCAGAACAAGCTGATCTGCTAACATTCTAAAATGGTCTTAATTGCCTCATTCATTACATAACTGCTTCGTTAAGCCGCCCAGAGTGGTTAATCTCATAGGACACTTCCCAAACGCGCTCCTTTGTATTTGAAGTTTGTAAGCAATGGCATGCAGAGCCTTAAGACTTTTGAGTTCAAATTCCTTTTCCCAGTTGTTATGAAAGGGTACATCCTTTTAAGGGTGAGTCACCTGATTCTGTGTGTGTGTGTGTGTGTGTGTGTGTTACAGGAAAAGTCATCTTGCAGTAGCACATATCTTAGAGTGTGTGTGTGTGTGTGTAAGATGAGACCAATTAGTTCTGGAATGACCACATGTAATGTCTGTGGTCTACACCCCAGATGCACATTCCCTTAAACTATCACACACACACACTCACTTGAGCAAGACTTGCATTGAAATGAATTTGTGCGTGTGTGCGTGTGTGTGTGTGTGTTTGTGTTTCTGTCCCCTTAAGCCCAGGAGGCCAGAGCACATTGCTGGCCAGCCACATTAATGCCTGCTAGCCTATGGCACGCGCCTGCCTGCCTGCTCACCCCCCTGCCATCAGACACCAGGGAGGCAGCTGGCATGGAGCAGCCGGCGCCACAGGCACTGCCACCCAGGCGGGTGGCACACTGGTGGGTCCTCGTGGCCTCAGAGGCACCTGTGGCCCTGCTCACCCAACGCTAATGGCTCTTACGGTCAACGTTAGAGCGGTAGGGGTTTGTTTTATTTGAGGGCAGTAGGGGTTTGTTCCCAGAATGCATTGTTTCGGTGAGTGATTGTTGAGGCTTGGCGTCTCTGAACTCCGGATTTCTAATTATAGGCCAGGCGATTCAAATGCATTGCAGCACGACTGTGCGTGTAAAGGTTATGTCACAAAGCGTGCCAGTTTCAGCCATGGAATTCATTTACATTGCCAGCGGGTGCAGAAACATAGCTGTGGCCTAACAGGAAATGACACGTGAATGCAATCAATGATGTGTAACGACAGTTGCCTGGCAAAATCCCCTACTCAGGAAATCAAAGCAGTTTGATTTTGCCATTCCCAGGGGATATATACCAACCCAACATTTGAATGAGCTTGCGTCTGCCAAATACCGTACACAACATAAACATAAACATCTTGTGTGATTTCCTGTGAGAGCCTGTCGCCTGTCCGTCTGTGAGAGTTTCTGATGGATTCTGGAAGGGTGCCATGGGCCTGGAAATGGCAGCAAAATGTCACTCAGTGTACCATTAAGTTAAATCAATGCCCCTTGCCCCTGCAAAGGTGCTTGGGAACTCTGACTAAACATTGACTTCTTTTCACTCATCTGATAGATTGGGTGAGAAGGTGAGTAGGGTGAGGGTGGCGGGGTGGAGGACATGTTCTCTTCTTCCCACGGGTAAAGAATCCGTGCTCTCTCTCCCATCCTCTCCCTGGGGGTTTATCAGTGACTCCCCTACCCCCCGCTAGGAAACAAACTGCCACCTCCCACTCCTGGTGAGACAGACACCCCTCCATACAGAAGTCTGTAATGAATACCAGAGCCCCGACCGCACCCCTCCGCTCAGGGTCACCCCCACGGACACACACTTGTAAGTCTATTAGATACCATCTTCTGCAGCATGTCCCAGTAGAAAGCAAAGCCTCTTTGCAGCAGCAGCTAATAAATGTGTCTGATGCTCCACTGATAACATAATCACAGCCCTCCACATCCCAGGGCTCTAAATGTGCCCTAGCAGCTGTGATAGCACTGAGTTATTACCACCCTTAGTTTCCTTCTGCACTAATCACTGTCTCCCTCCCTCCCTCCCTCCCTCTATCTCTTTTTCCAAACCTCATTCTCACTTTTTCTTTCCCTTTTCTTTCGTCGCCGTCAGGCTGTTCATTTGCTTTTCCCAGCAGTGCTCAGGAGGGAGATCACATGCTCATTTAACCTTGCTGCAGTGCAATCTCCTCTTCCCTGAAGCCTCGCTATTGTGCTTTTTTACGGGTGGGTGCAGTATATTCTGCTTTCTCTCTCTCTCTCTCTCTCTCTCTCTCTCTCTCTCTCTCTCTCTCTCTCTCTCTCTCTCTCTCTCTCTCTCTCTCTCTCTCTCTCTGTCTCTGTCACTGTCTCTCTTTCTCACACACACACTTTAAATGGTGGGAAACAGAGAGAGCAGGGTGTAGTTGAAGGGAGGAGGGGGAAATAAGAGAAAGCTCTCACCAGTTCGGGGAAGTATTTCATTTTCAGTTTGCTGGAGGCCCCCCTCGTGTGAATTCTTAGAAGTGAAGGAGGAACCTGTTGATCATTTCTGTTGCTGAAATGAAACTTCCCTTTAAACCATTAACTGCCAAGCAGGCACCATTTTACAGCACTCGCCTGCACGTGTGAGAGGACACGAAGGCAGAGAGAGAGACAAATAGGGATGCAGAGGTGCACAGCAAGGTGAGGCGCAGAGCACAGGGATGCAGAGAGATCCCGGGAGACAGAGAGACGGAGAGAGACGGGCAGGTACATAATGATGCAGAGAGACCCAGAAATACAGGGAGTTACAGAGAGACAGAGATAGATGCAGTGCCTCCCAAAACAGCAGTGCAGATTTACACAGATTTAGTGAGTGGGGGCAGAGCCTGGATGAATGAGCAACATTGAGCCGAGGAGAGGAGAGGAGGGGAGGGGAGGGCAGGACGTGACCTCTGAGGAGAGCCTACAGAGCTGACTCTGCACTCTCTGCCTTTGCACTCTTCTGACCCTCCCAGGCACCCATCCATGCAATGCCAGTATGATGAACCGTGTTCTTTTCCCTTCGTCCTCCTCGTCTTCTTTCTTTTCTTCTCATTCTCTCTTTTTCATCTGCACGTTACTCTCGAGCCTCTAATTACTCACTGGCCGGAGGAGTGCCAAGGACACTAGCCGCTGCCTGAGCGCCGTATTCCTGCCGCTGGCCGCTGAGCCGTGACCCTGTTGCTAGCGGTGCGACCTCATTGGCCGCGCTCGTGGTTGAGTCAGGCTGCAGGAATGCAGGGTGACGATCAGGTGACTTCCAGGCAAGAGTGCTGCACGTTGCGAAGAAAACGGGAGGTACGGGAGGGAGGCTTCCCGGCCCGCTGGGCTGGACTGTGTTCTGGCCGGCCTCCAGTCCAAAGTCCACTCAGCATTCTTCAAGCTGTAGGCAGCGCAGCAACCAGGCCTTCATGTTCCCGAGATTAGGGACAGGGAGGTGGGAGAGGGTGGAAATGTGTGTGTGTGTGTGTGTGTGTGTGTGTGTGTGAGGAGGGAGAGATGCATGTTTTTTTCTCTTCATTCTCTCTTTTCACCTCCTGGAAGTACTGCTGCTGAGCTTGGGAACAAGGAGCAGCCAAGTGATGGGAACGAGTCACTTAAGCATGCATCTCTCTCTCTATCTCACTCACACTCTCTCTATATAACACACAGACACACACACACACACACTGCAGTGGCATTTTATGGAATTCCTTATATGGAGAAAGCCTGAGTCCCATAGTGATCTCACTCACAGTCACTCTCTCTATCCCTCCCTCTCTCTTCCCTCTCTCTCTCTCTCTCTCTCTCTCTCTCTCTCTCTCTCTCTCTCTCTCTCTCTCTCCTGCTACACCCTACTCCATCCACCACAAAGCCCTCGGTCCTGCAGCTCCAGCAGCGGTGATGCCATGATTAGATCATCTGAATCTCTGCTCTCTCTCCCTCCTCTGTCTCCCCCTTCTTTCCTCCCTTTCCTCCACCCAGCCCGGAAACAAAGGATGGCTTTCTCATCTCGTGTCAGAGTCACCCTCATCAGACCACCCCTCAACACACACACACACGTTAGAATTCTTTATTTGAACCCACCAATCACACATTTCTCACAGAATGAAGTCGGAGATTTCCAGAGGTGAAACACGGCTTTGACACTCATGGATACAGAAAACCCCCAGTAAGGCAAAGTCAAGAGTATACACCCTTAGTATAGTCCAGTATTTTTTTGTCTCTGTCTGTTTAATGTGGAGTAAGAATGTCTTTGTTGTGTTGTTGTGCCAGACAGTAGTCTCCACCATAACAGATGGATCTGTGACCACTGTATCAGATACCTCTGGTGCAGTGTGTGAGTTTCATATTGTCCCTTTTAGTATAAGTATATAATATATATATATATATATATATATATATATATATATACACACTTTTGATCCCGTGAGGGGAAATTTGGTCTTTTATCCCAATCAGTGAATTAGTGAAACATACTCAGCACACAGTGAACACACAGTGAGGTGAAGCACACATTAATCCCGGCGCAGTGAGCTGCCTGCAACAACAACGGCACTCAGGGAGCAGTGAGGGGTTAGGTGCCTTGCTCAAGGGCACTTCAGCCGTGCCTACTGGTTGGGGCTCAAACCGACCAGTAGGCACGGCTCAAAGTCCGAAGCGCTAACCAGTAGGCCAGCATGCACACACACACACCTGCATGTACTCACACATACACATAAGCATGCACACAGACACACACACCTGCATGTACTCACACATACACATAAGCATGCACACATAAACACACACCTGCATGCACACACACACACACACCTGCATGTTCTTGTGGCCCCTCAACAGTTTCTCCCCTTCTGCTGAGTGGTACAAAAAAGGCTTTCGTTTCCTGCACAATTCACCGTTTGTGTGTGTGTGTGTGTGTAAATATATGTTTAACCTACATGATATAT
Source organism: Alosa alosa (assembly GCF_017589495.1). Lineage (NCBI taxonomy): Eukaryota > Metazoa > Chordata > Actinopteri > Clupeiformes > Clupeidae > Alosa > Alosa alosa. The sequence continues at coordinate 6,235,001 of NC_063197.1, forward strand.
GGCTGATAAGAAAGAGAGAACATGAAGCTCCACAGAGCGATGAGTGATACTGATAAGGGTTGGGATGTTGGCCACTTCAAGGAATCATAGCGTGTGTGTGTGCGTGCGTGTGTGGGTGTGTCCATGTGGCTGTGTGTGGAGTCCATCCCCCTCAGAAAAAATGCTTAATTTCACATTCCAGCGCTCAACTCCCATGATGCTTTGCCACTTTGTCCTTCGGCTGAGGAGGACGATGATGTGTGGCCTCATCCCATCTCTATGGTGTCCTCCCCTTATTGCACTCGTCCACGCAGAGGAGAAAGAGGAGGAGGAGGAGGAGGAAGTGGAGGAGGAAGGGACACTGGAGTCCTCATTGGCGTGTTTAGCCAGCCCTCGTTCTAGTCAATTACTTGTTCAGCCTTGATGGTCATTTGCAACCCAAATGTCATTGATACTCAGGGGAATGCATTTGCTCACCTTTTGTGTGCTGGTCTTGGTGAGTAAGTAGACAGGCCTGCATTTGTGCAGTGTGCTCTGGAATCCTTGAAAGTGAGTCATTTGAATAGCGATCCAACCTTTAAACATGTGCAGAATACTCTCTTGAACTGTAAAACAAATGAGGACTTAAAGGAACATCTGATGGACCCTTTATTTCATATAATATTTACATTGACATTATATTTAGTAATTTAGAAGACAACTAAATATGTACAGTATGTATGCACTCTATGCAAATGTAATTAAATTGTTTAGCAACACTAGGCCATGCCCTAAAGCAGGGGTCCCCAACCTTTTATGTACCATGGACCGATTTGATTCCCATTTATTTTTTCATGGACCGGTGGGAGAGGTTCGGGGGTTCCATGTTCCTTGTTGTGCATGCATTACTTGAAAAGAACTAGCTCCAGTTATGTATGAACAGTGAAGGTAACGAACTCTTAAACATTTGAAAAACGTGAACTTGAAGAAGTGAAAATTGAGCAATATGAACTATGAAAATTGAACAACTTGAAGCTACATCTATCATGTGTGAACATGCTTAACAAAATATGGTAACAAAACATGGGAACTAAACGTGTATTACGAATATAATCAGTGGGAGCCCTGTGCTTGTTTCCCTGCAACAAGAAGGTTCCATCTGGGGGTGATGGAAGACAGTGACACCCTCAGTGTGTTTGAAATGTCCAGTCGATTGCGCAATTTGGTCTTAGTTGCAGTCATTGCCGAAAACCTGGCCTCGCATAGATACGTTTGGAACATATCAAATACACCCCGATCCACTTGTCGTACCCACAAATCAAGCTTGGCTTTAAATGCAGCGACTTTATCTGCCAGTTTAAAGACAGTCGTCATTCTCCCCTGCAGTGACAGGTTGAGGTCACTAAGCAACCCGAATATGTCACACAGGTAAGCGAGTTTTGACACCCATCCCTCATCACTAAAATATGCAGCTAACGGTGAGTTTTTTTTTCTGTAAGAAATCTCTGCAGCGGCTCTCGCAACTCAAACACTCTGGCCAGTGACCTGCAACCAACCAACTTGGATAGCGTACCACGGTGACCCATTCACCCTCTATAACAACTGTGCCTCAATATCCTCTGACATATCATCAATTCGCCTATGGACAGTGCTTGCAGAAAGCGGTACCGCAGCCACGTAGCGCAGCCACGTTCACCGATGTGGTTGCTTTTATTTACTAGTTTTTTCTCCTTCTTGCTCGCGTTTCTTACGCTCAAAGAACTCAAGGGGGTTTGTCTTTAAGTGTAGGATGCTTGGACTCTAGATGTCGAATTAGCTTTGATGGTTTCATTGCTTCGTTTGACAACTTATCGCCAAATACCACACATAAAGGACTTGGTGCATCGCGAGTCACCGGTCTCTCGCGAAACCATATTTTAAATATGACTCGTCATATTTAATTGAATGAACCCTTCTTTTTCTTTGAGGTATCTGGCTCACCATCGTCAGTGGGTATTATTGCGAATGTGACATTATTGCGAATTAAATTGAGTTTATTTAGTTTGCATGCATTTTTTTTTTAAACTCTTGTTGTAGGCTACGGCCTGGTTAGGAATGTCCCGGTGGTTGGGGGCCGCTGCCCTAAAGCTTACTTTGCATGTGGTTTATTTGGTTTTCGTTTTTAAATTCCTCTCAGCAGGTGTACGTCTCATGATTTGCATATGAATATAATTGAGCTTGCTGCATTGACAGGCAAACAGTTGCAACATTTGCAAGTTGCATTTGGAAGTGGGCCGAGCCCTGCTGTGCAGTTCATGGAGCTCATTGTCTTACACACAAAGGAAATAGATGAAATTACACAGGAAAATTGATATGTGTTTGTAGTGATTTTCTCTGAAGTCCTTTTCTTGGTACCATGTGATGTTGGCTATCTCTTTTGATTGCATCAAAGGTCTTTCTCTAAAACGGCTCTTCCCCATGCGTGACTTCTTTGTGTACTCAACAGGTGTTGCTATTCATAGCTCGCCTATAAAAAGTTTCTCTGGAAAATAGGGAAAAGGTGAGTGGACCTCGCCACCAACGTCCTTGAGTGTAGCATGAGTCAGTGGAACGTGTAGTGCGCACATCATGAGGGAAGATTGCCTAGCGCCGCAGGTATGCACCCAGTAATGGCCACTCTGTGTGTGTGTGTGTGTGTGTGTGTGTGTGTGTGTGTGTGTGTGTGTTTGCTGAGGTCCCTCTGACAAGCCCAGCACTGTTTAACAGGAAAAAAAGAAAAAGAAAAGTAGTCCTCTACACACATACATTTCAAATGAAATGCTGCAGACGAAGCATAAATGGCTCTTGCCGGTTATGAAAATGTGCATGGAGATGATCTATGTTCTCCCCTGAAAAGGGCTTTTGAGAACAGACTCCCATTGCATAGTGTTTCCACACAAGGAGTGGCACATAGTTATGTTTAATGCTGTAGAAGTGCTGAAGTGTTTGCAGTGGAAGAAAAGAGCAGTGTGTGTGTGTGCCCCCGTAGGGAAAAGAGCAGACAGAGGAGGCAGTGGCTGCTGGCTGACTGGGGGTTTGGGATTGGGTTGTGTGTGTGTGTGTGTGTGTGTGTGTGTGTCTGTGTTGCTGGGTGGGGAGGTGCAGAGATACTGTATTAGTCCTGTAGCAGTAAGGGGCCAGTGGCTTTTGCTGGATTCCTCTCAAATGAGCTCAGTCTAGCCTCCTGTCTAGACGAGGACGGACTGGCGCTCCGACCTAAATGTACTCGCGCTGCTGCCGCGCCAAGTGGCGTAAAAATACCCAGCAGCTCAGGAACACTAGGAAGTGGTGTGTGTGTGTGTGTGTGTGTGGCGGGGTGGGGGGTTAGCTTCTGGCTCCAGCCTCCACCCTTAGGATGGCGGCATAGCTGTGTAGCGAGACGACTTCATTTCTTTGTCTCCTGGTTTCTCTCTCTCTCTTCTCTCTCTCTCTCTCTCTCTCTCTCTCTCTCTCTCTCTCTCTCTCTCTCTCTCTCTCTCTCTCTCTCTCTCTCTCTCTCTCTGCTTTGTCTTTGTAAAAGTTCCCTGTGAGGAACTCTCTCACAGATGTGCAGGCAGATGGAGAAATAAACAAAGACATGCACACACAGAGGCAGACAGATACATGTGCAGCCAGCTAGACAGAGTGAGAGACAAAGACAGAAACATATGCATACAGGCACGTAAACACGCATGAAGGCAGCAAGACAGTTATGGATAGACAGACAGACAGGCAGAAAAGCACGTAGACAGACAGACGGGTAGACGGGCGTTTCAGACACCAGTTGAAGGTTACGCCACCGAGACCCACCACAGGAAACTGAGGCTGCTCCTTTGCAAAAGTGAAAGCTTACAGTATGTCTTACCCATCCAACCCCCTAAACTGCCCCCCCCTCCCCCAAAAACCCCAAAACAAAACAAGACTCACCACTACACTCTCTGTGACCTCCAGCGAAGGGAGTCAGGTTGCAGGTGCAAAAACATACCACACACGGGGTCACAATCCAGAGCTCAAACACAATATATTTAGAAACAAAAACGAACCCGAAAATGTGCTTTTCATGTGTAAAATTATTGATTGGTATTTCAGTTCCCCTCAGGCCGTGTCACTAATGGCTATTTATTTCCGATAGTTTTTGGGGAAGTATTGTTGGTTACAAAAGGGTTATACTAATAAATGTGCAAGAAGTCAGACTACTTATCAGCTCTGATTCATCTTCAGTTGATGATCTCACCCTTTGTCTGAGGAAGAAGACAGTTCAGCTGCACAAAAGTCAGTCTCTCCACACATGAATAATTTGCATTGAGCAAAATGATTAAATCTGCTGGCCGATTGAGACAAAGCTTTTGAGTCATTGTAGAGCCTTTCTCAGAGCGACTGCAACGTAGACCTCTGGCTCTTTGTGCACAAGGCTTTTTAAGACACCCTTTGAATGCGGTACCTATAGAGTGCAAATGACACATGAAAGGAGTTCATACTGACACTTGGGCGCACACACACACACACACACACACACACACACACACACACACACACTCAGACATGCACAACCACACGTGGGGATTGAGTCATGACTGGTATATGTAGGAATGCATTTGCCAGTGGTAAGTCATGGAGGTACAACCAGCGGTCACACACACACACACACACACACACACAGCTATGATCAAGGGCAACCAGTGATCAGCACTCAAATAAACACCTGAAACGGTCTACCTTTGTGGCCCCTGCACCTGAACTTTGTATTCTTTGTCACACAGAACGTTATCCCCGCCACCTGCCCCAAGACTTCAGCCACACACACACACACACACACACACACACACACACACACACACACACACACACACCCTTTACCTGCGGGAGCCAAAAACAACACGACAGGAAGGAGAATAAAAGGGGTTAGGGAGGGCCGTCGGCATGTTGAAAGTGCAGAAATTTAAAGTGTCTCCTTCCTATTTGACTCACCGCCGAACGGTGTACAGTGAAGGTATCGGTAGCAGAGGTGTGTGTGTGTGTGTGTGGGGGTGGGGTTTAGAGGCAGTTAGCTTAAGTTTCACTAAGCCATGCGTAGAAGTGGCAAACATCAAAACAAAGGTCAAATCCTTTTTTACCGTCTCTGGCAATGCTTTCTTTCTGCCGATGGAATGACAATGAAAGGCTTATCAGGAGTTATCTCTTCCTCTGGATCAGTCAGGTGCTTTCAATAATGCAGTTTGAACTCCATAACACTAACAGATTTTGGCGGGACAGCAGGAAAGCAAATGGGATATCCAGTCTCACTGAATTTTACACAGCCCTTGATCAAGCTCAAATGCACTGTTAAGTAGCCTACTGTTTGACTTCCAGAGTAGGGACTAGAACTGTTTTTATTAGCAGAGTCAGGGTTAGTAGAAACCAGGGTTAAAGCTTAGGTTAGAGTGTGAATTAAGGGCATTTGTGTGTGTAAAGTATCAATGTTGTATCACTTAGTATATATTTGGTCTGGCTGAAAAGTAAAAAAACAAACTCTTTATGATTTACTGTAAACTTTTCTATGCATCACAAATTAAATCCTTTTAGATTTGATTAAACCTACATTCACATTCATGGCAGTCGGGAGTTAGGGTGTGAATTAGGGCCATTTGTGTGGAGTGTCAGTGTGGCAGTACTTATATGTGGTCTAGTTACAATGCAAAAAGTACATTTGTACAGTTACTGGAAATCTTTGGATATGCAGCACCTAATCAAAACCTTTTAGCCTCATGTAAACACACACGCACTCAAATGGCAAATGTAGTGGCCTTTTTTTTTTTACACACCTTGCGCACAAAAAACTTGCCTTGCTTTACACATTGCTTGTCCAGGCTGCAGCAGGAGGTGGCTAATTGAATACTCTCAGCATTGGGTTTGGACTTGACTTCTCTTTGAGAACTGCCAGCTAATGGCCTTGAAGTGTTGCGTGAGAGTTTGTCTCTGCAGCTTCAAAGCAAATGGACTTCATGCAACAGGTTTGCACGTCACTCCCCCTGCTTTCCCTTTGGCTCTTTGTGTGAGTGTGTGTGTGTGTGTGTGTGTGTGTGTGTGTTAATAGAAACAGATGGCTAGATGTTTTCTTTTCTTTTTTTCTTTTTTCATCAGCATCGCATCTGGATGGACCGTGTCTGACTACATGCAACCCAGACAGGGCCAGTCACTCCCACCTCCCTCGCTTTCTTTTGCTGTTCTTCTCTCTCTCTTTCTTTCCATCTCTCTTTCGTGCCATGCTGTTTCCTGTGCCACCCTGCATCTGCACGGACGGCCCTTGCCCAGAACCCAAACATCCCGTCTGGTGAGGAGGTCAGCCAGAGCAGTACACAGCTGGCTCACCCTGCCGCAGAGATGTTGAGAGAGAGAGAGAGAGAGAGAAGGATAGTAGATCAGCGAAATGGAGACTGAGAAAGAAGGAAAGAGCAGGAAGTCGGGAGAGAGTTAGATGCCGGCACACTTGAAAGCCCCTGGTGCCCCTCTGAAGTTGCTGTCTCACCTGAGCCCGCTCGGCAGGGTGGCAATGCGTCAGTCAGGGTTTTGCTGTCTCCACCCGGCCCGGTAGCAGGAAATGTCAGGTTTGGCAGCTTCTGTCGCAGCAGTGCTTGACTCACCCACAACTCACCGTGTGGGCCTCTTGGACACTTCCTGGACTGTTTTGTACAGGCCTTTCTTCTTCTTCTCCTTTGGAGCGGTGGAGGGATCAAAACAACCCCCACCCCCCTTTACCACCAAAGTCAAAGCTGCCCCTTACGCTCAACCACTGCCTGGGCTACTTCCTCATGCAGGCGCCTGGACCACAAAGCAGGACTCAGAGGCCAGGTGGGGAGGCCAGTGGGGGAAGTAGAGATGAGTAGTCGGCTTGAGTCAGGCATGGGGAAGGGGAAGCGGGAGATGGATGACACCCAGCCCCCCCCCCCTCCCATCTCACTCACTATAGTCTCTCGCTCGCTTACTCATGTACTCATTCAGCCCTGAGGCCGCTAGCTGACTGGAAATGTGGAGGATGTTGGTGGGGGCCTGAGGAGTAAACAACGTGTCTGCCTTCTCTCCATTTACCAGTCTGACTGGGTGGAGTTGCCTCGTCAGTGACCCTGTCCGTCCGACACGGCGGTGCGGCGGCAGGTCGTCTTGTCTCGTACTGCAGTGGCGTTCCCGTCCGCTGCTCCTCGTGCAGAACAGAGCAGATCAGAGATGGACACGGGAGGCACGAGTGAGACGCGAGAGACGAAGAGTCTGTGACTCAGACACCAAGAACCCAGCTGCAGCCCCGCGATCCTGCACTACTGAGATGGGAATAACCTCCGACTTGGCAGAGTCTCTGATGGCGGCTGTTCTCTTTCACCAACACACTCAGACAGACTCACACACCTGTCGCCTCCAAGGGTGTTTGCACAACACAATCAATTATCATCCCACTCAAGCATGCAGGCTTTTTACTTTCTTTCTCGGCAGCTGGGGTGGGGGGTTGTTGATGTCACTGGTTATCTTTCTGCTGCATGAAGCATTTTTGTGTGTGTGTGTGTGTGTGTGTCTGGTGCATGTGGGTTGAGTGTCTCTCTGGCATCGTCTTTCAACAGTGTGTGTTTTGAGCATTAAGAGAGACGGTGTCCTCTGTTGCACCAAACACACACATGCGCGCGTGCACATACACACACACACACGCACACGCACACACACACACTTACTCATACTTACTCACTCACAGACACACTTGTTCAGTCAGACTGCCCCTAAAGACAAACTGGCTCCCAGATAGCATCAGGCAGCCTGAGATTAGCACCCCATAAGGGTGCAGTTAAGCTGGGGCTTTCTGGCCAGACCTGCCCCTCTCTCTCCCCCTCTCTCTCTCCCCCTCTCTCTCCCCTCTCTCTCTCCCCCCCCTCTCTCTCCCCCTCTCTCTCCATGCAAGTGTCGGCTCCCTCAGCTGGCTGGAGTGTGGCGGTCCACTGATGGCCTGTCTGCATTGTCCTCACGTTGATCTCATGTCCCCAGACTCCTAGGGTCCAGTGTGTGTCTGTGTGTGTGAATGAATGGATGTGTTTGTTGGGGAGGGTGGGGGGCGTTTTAAAGGCCCAGACAGGAACCTCAGCCAGCCTGCTGCTGTGAGATTTAGCAGTGCGCGCGGCAGATAATGGACTTGCCAATTCTCCCATGACCGACCCGTTGTGCCGACAGCTCGCCGATAAGACTCGGACTCGAACTCCTTCACCATAAGTCGCCTGACCCAGCCGCTTCTGCTTCCTGGGCAGCCACAACCCCACCCAGTCATTAAGCCGAGACGAAGGCACATAAAGAACAAGCCGCACTACCTTTTAAGTTGCAAGCGATGCATCTGTGGAATGTGGCTGTTTATGAGAGGGAAGATGGTAGAGTGAATGCCAAGAGTGTTTTAACACTGTGGATTCTCCACTGCACTAACAGTGGGTTGGTGGCTCAGAATGCACTCTGGAATTTCATGCATGTGCATTCTATGATAAATGGGAGAGCCCTGTCTGGGAATTTTCTAATATGATTGTATTTGAGTACTTACTTGTAAAAGCATAGGATGCATGTCATTTAAAATACATTACAATTAGTGTTTGCATACAGAAATGATTGTGTTTTGCATTTAGTTTGTAAACTAACAAGGCATACATACTAAATGGAGAAAAAGGAGATCATAAATTAAAAAGCATGCCATTATGCATGTAATTTCAAATCAATAAAACTTGCAGAAAAAAAAGAATGCATTAGCATTTTCCAAATATGCATAGTAAAGAAGACGGAAAAGGGAGAAATTGTAGATCGTAAAAACTGTGTGTAAACATATCATCGTACTTGTTGAAAGGGTCTGTTCTGCAGCCTCCGAGGTCTGGGCAGCCATTGTGGTCCCAGACCCCCAGGTGAGGCAACTGCTGGCTGACCTTTCAGAGGTATGCATGGGGTTTTGGGCCGGCCTGTGGAAACCCAGCTGTGCACATACCCTCTCTCCGTGGCTCGAAGTCCTGTAAAACCATCGCCTGTCTGCCCTCAAAGGGAGTGTGAATATGAATGGGGGATTAGTATGAAAGGCACTGTGTCCCGCAGGCGCAGGGCAGGACAGGAGGCAAAGGGGGAGCGCAGCTAGAAAGCACAAGGTTCATGGAGGAGGACACCCTCAAAGGGGGCATAGCTGGCTGGCAGAATGAAAGAGAAGCTTGCTGGAGCTTGTAGCACCATGCTTTCCTGTACATGTGGGAGCAGTGTGTGTGTGTGTGTGTGTGTGTGTGTGTGTGTGTTCAGGGTGTGGAGTGGAGTCTCTGGGGGGCAGGGGTCCATTGGGCTTGTGGAAAGGAGGTTGGCATGGGTGGTCCTGTTGTTATTTGTTTGTGGAAAGTGTGGATTCCAGACGGATGGACGGTCTCCTCGTATTTCCAGTCCACCCTCACCCTCACCTGACGGGTGGTCCCGCTGTGGCTCCGTTTTACCCCCATGGTGGGGCTGTTATTCCTGGCACAGCACCTCAGAGAAAGACCCCCTCGCCCACAAACCCCCAGCACGAGAGCCAGGGATGGAGGCCCAGAGCCATGGCTGGAGGCTTACTGTTGCCTCTGGGCTGAACTCGAGACCCGCAGCAATAAGTGTGTGTGTGTGTGTGTGGCCCAGGTGAGCAGCTCTGGGAGCTTTCTCTCTCTCTGTGTGTGTGTGTGTGTGTGTGTGTGCACAGTTTTTCTGAAGGTGGTCCATGTGACTCGGCCCCCATGAGGCAGCTGGGGACTACAGTCAGACCTCACAAAAGCACAGCTTAGAATGCTTCTTGCTTGCCTCCCTCCCTCCGAGCCTTTGAGCTCCTCAGATAGATCATCTTCAGGACGGGCATCATCAAAGGAAAGCCCTAATCTTCACTGTGAGGAGATGAAAGATGATTGCTTGGCATCAGCACCCTCCCTTTCAAATCCTTCCTCTCTTTTCCCCTTTTCTCTCCTCGTGAGTATTTCACGTGTGTCACTTTAACGTGCGTAGTCCATTCACTTCACTTCACCCTCGACGATACACTCGGCCCACCTCGCGTCTTTGTGGTGTGGGTCACCGCAAGGTCACGGCTAAGTGAGCAGCAACAAAGGCTTCCATGAAACAGCCTTCACCACACACACACACACACACACACACACACACACACACACACACACACACACACACACACACACACACACACACACACACACACACACACACACACACACACACCTCAAGCAAAAACACTTGAGCATCGTAAAGAGGGCCTCAAGCCTCTTCTCCACAGAGCTAATTGCTCATGAGCCTCCGGTTTGCATCGTCTACACAGCCCACTGCTCCTGAAGAGCCTCTTCTGCCTGCGAAAGCAACTAACCGTTAGCGTCATAGCTCGTCCTGTGCAGACACTAGACACTGGGGCTTGGCAACAGGCGCCCGGCTCCAGGTTTTGCTCATTATGGCGAGGCTGCCTTGCCCGACTGCTTTTTTTGGTCTGCGTGGCGGCGGTGGTCGGGGCGTTTGTGTGCTCAGACGACTGCCGTCGCGTAGAGAACGGGGTCACGGTGCCATTTAAGGGGCTTTTGCCTTAAAGCCCCACGGTGGCAGACAGAGAGTCTATGCACTCTGCATGCAGGCTTTGGTTTTTTAGAGAATTATGCCCCTCAGGAGACAGAGAGAGGGGGACATTGAGTGTTTGCCTTGCACTTTTTATGTTTTTTTTCTTTTCGTCTTGGTTCATTTTAAGTCCACTTCGCAGTGGAATTTACTAAAATACTAGAAATGCTGTTTGAATTTTAGGGACTTTCTCACAACTGTATTTCAAATGTGCTGGCATTCTCTGCATTGATTCTGTAGATTGAATGCACTCAGGCTCTGAAGGATAGCTCTGGGTTCTGGCTTGCAGTGCATGGCTGTGGTGGATATCCTGCCATTGCCTTTGCACTCTCTGCTCTTCCTGTTCCGGCACTATTTTTACTCTGTGGCGGCACATCTTTTAATCATTTATCCCGGTGTCCAGAGCCGTGTGGAGAGGGGGATGCAGTTTCCTGCAGAGGGAGTAGAAGTGAGAGGAGGGGAGGGGAAAGAGAGAGAGAGAGAGGGAGGGAGAAGAAGCAGTGGAGGGAGGAGAAGAAAGCGAGTGGGCTAATTAAACGGATGTGGGCTCCTGACAGTCTGAGTGAGCACGGGGCGAGAGCAGAGGGGTTATTTATGTTGTCGTTGCACTGTGCTTCCGTCCGCACCAGCCCAAGCCCCCACAAAAAAGAATATCCAACTTTGCAGATCTCTCTCAGGGGTCTGGGACGTCTTCCCACACACACACACACACACACAGGTCTCAGGTCAGCGATATTGGGGAAAAAAATATAACAGTAAAAAAAAAACAGCCGCTGCTGAAGTCACTGCATTCGCTGCAGGCACCACCCTCCCCTGTAATTAGCTGCTAAATGCAAAGTAGTGTTTCATCGTTTCAAACGCTGACGCTTAAAAATAGCTCCCAGCGTTTGGCATTACAGCACATAGCAGCTTCTTCTGTAGACTCCAACCCTCTCTGTCTCTCTTTCTCTTCCCCCCTCTCTCGGCCTCTCTTGCTCTGTCCGGGCGGTGAGCGTCCATTCATAAAAGGATGCCTGGTGTCAGCAAGTGCTCTCGCCACCATCTGTGTGGCACTCTGTGTGCGTCTGCCCGCTTTCATCCGCCCCTGTGTGGCTGTCTTGGAGGCCGTCCAACTGGAGCGCTTCTGGAATGAGCTCATAGAAATCCTCATTCCCACCCTCCCACCCCGTCCCCCAACATGCTCTGTGGTGCTGGGAGAGGGTGAGTTCACCCCGTCCTGCCTCTGCCCCCGGCCCCCACTCTCTCTCTCATTCTCGCGTGCCTGGGTGCTGATAAGTCCTCTGGGTGCCTCGCGGTGTCCAGAGTCCACACATGTAGAGATAAAGTTTGTCCAGCCGGCCGAGGAGAGGCTCTGGCAGCCCATAAAGATCTCCGTGTGGCTGGCTGATTTATATCTGCGGACTCCATAGATGCTGCTGCCATTTGGCCTCATCTCCTTTCAGCACGTTTCTCAAGCAGGGGCGTCTGGAGGCCACTGTTGTCAGCTCCTCGCCCACCCAGACAGCGTCAGCGACCTGGGTGACTTTCATAAGTGGCCAGGCCTCACAAAAGCTATTTTTACTTTCACACATTTATTCATTTAGAAAACACGTTCGTACAAAGCATAGTAGGAAGATCAAGCATTGTTTCATTCTATTGTGCAATCAATTGGGATATGGATTCTACAACTTTAATATTAGGCATGTTATTCTATCAGTCTAGTGACATATTTTCTCATGCCTTATTCCTTCTTTTGTGAAGCTATGTGTAAAGGCCTTGGTTATACTCACTTGCACACAGCTTCAGGTGCACACAGAGCTTCAGGTGCACACAGCGCTTCAGGTGCACACAGAGCTTCAGGTGCACCCTCTCTCAGGGACATGCACAGAGATTTTGGGGGAAGGGGCTCAAGTGAAAAAGGGCACTTCCCATAATTTCCAAATAAAAAATGCCAAACAAAAAGTGGTTAAATCTTTACACTTACCCCTCTATTTTGAGTTTTTGCTCAAAATTACACACCGCCCACGAACAATGGCCCTGTTTCCTGTCAGAGAGTGGCAGAGGGTAGAACGATTTTTTAGGCTGTTTTGCACATCTCTGGAAATGACCACATTCTGCCCTCTTGGTCATTTATTTTGTCTTGGAAACACAACTGAGGCCCACTACCAGGTTTTGTGTATCTGTATCTCAAAGTAGATCAATATAGAATGAAATATGAGTACTTAAGACCATTATTTGCCAAGGTATGCTCATGCGTTTTGTAAAATGCCCTAAAGAAACTCTCCATAGGACTTTTGGTTACCCAAAATGCATACTGACAATAAAAGGCTTACTGTGTGGCAACCTCTTGGTGTAGAAGCATAATCCTGGTCTCAAATGAAAAGTAACACTTTGAGGTTTCTTGTAGACTATTTGGAATGTATGTCAGGGGTTCTGATATAGAATGACTACACAAAATATGTAATGATTACACAAAAGTCTGTATGACTCATTGAGTTCTGGGGGTGTATGGGGTTAGTTCGTAACGCAAACATGGCAGTCGTCTACACATATTCCACCCCTTCCACCGCCAAAAGTTGACATGTGAATCAGGCTTGTGCAAAATTCCAGAATTGAGTTGAAACTGGCTCTTAAATTCAAATTCAATTCTTGAATTTCACTTGTATTTCAATTGAGGTAGCAAACAGGAAGCAGAATTGCAATTCGTATTGTGCACAACCCTGATGTGAATACATCGTGCCAATCATGTGTTGTGATCTCACAGCTGGAGCAAGGTTGGTGTGTCATGATTCGTGAAGCATTGCGCACGCACAGTTATACCAGAAATAGATGCCCAATAAGTGCCCAAAAAGTGTTGCAATATGGCCGCCAAGTGGAGGGACTTGCCTAAAAGGACTTTGTTGAAAGCACCAAATTCATGTGATATGCTGTGTGATGAGTACGCCACGATAAATTTAAGCTAGTTGAACCTGGACTTGAGATTTTACTGGGGCACAGCAGTTCAGTACTGGGGCACGGGCCCGAGTAAAAAGGTTCTAGTGACACCCCTGCTAAATTGGAAGAAAATCCCAGAGGATTTTGAAATTCTGGCCGGACGCATTTTTTGGTTCTCAAAGGAGGACATGTCCGGGGAAAAGAGTACGTCTGGTCACTCTAGAGTAAGGTGTGAGAGGGGGAGCTTACGTTTTAGCTATTAGATTGTAGCTCATGATTTAGGTTACTTTAGCAAGAATCAAGTTCACTAGGCCACATTTTCTTTTCGTCTTGGCAAGTAATCTGTAACCTGTAACTAAACTCAAGTTACCTCCACACAAGCCAAGAAACCGCACAATTGGGCTGGGCGCTGAGAGCCTGTCTGCCTGACATGAAGCCTGGCTATGACTGCATGTGCGTTGTGTAAGACGTGGAGGGAGGGAGGGAGAGAGGGCACCGCAACAAGTCTAATCTCCCGACCTCATATTTAGGTTTTTAGTCTAATCAATATATTTGACAGGGAAACAGTGTGCAAACTGGAATATGTATAGCCACGTTTTTATTTGAAAGCACTCAAGAGGAAAGGGCACTTTCTCTCCTGGACAAAAAAGGGTAGGAGCCCCTTTGACGTCTATGTGTGCACGTGCCTTCCCGTTCCCTCTCTGACGGCGCAATTTTGATCACTCAGAACCTAGCAGACGTACTCGCAGACTCACTGGTCTGGTCTGTGGGTGAATTTCCGTTCCTCTTTCCTATTGTAGGTCAGTGTGTTGATGCCCCTGAGCATAAGAGCTCATTCTGCTGTGGGTGGAAGCGAGACTAGGGGGAAGAGAGGAGGGGTAATGAGGCAGCTGCCTGCAGGATGGGTTTCAGCTTTTGCCCCCGCAGATCCGCTAGCTGCCTGGGTTGATAAGTCGCAAGGCCCAAAGCTGTGTGTGTGTGTGTGTGTGTGTGTGTGTGTGTTTGTTTGTGTGTGCTGCCTACCGCACATGCAGGAGGGGCCCTGTTGTCTCCGCATGGCTTCTGAGATTGTGCAACCACTTCCGTCTGTGTCAGAGTATGACTGGTGTGTGCACAGTGTGAGTGTGTGTTTGCTGTCCTGTGCGTAAGATGAGTTGGCAGATAAGCCTGGCTGTGGCTTTCGGGAAAAGCGCCGAGCAGCAGAGCCATTGGAGCCAGTGAAGCTACCAGCTGCTAGCCTCTGCATTTAAGCTCCTGGCCTGTCTTCAAAGGCCAACAGCCCATTCCAGACATCTCTCTACGGGCTTGTGTAATGCGGCACCGATGGGGCTCCGACGGGGAGGGCCAGCAGCTCAGTAAATGACCACTGACACACTCACGATTCCTCCGGCCAGGGGGCTGTGCCATGACCCGTCTGCATCTTCTTTTTTTGGGGGTGGGGGAGATTGTTTACAACAGTTCGCTGTTCCCGTATAACACTCCCTTATAGCACTAACTGTCCTGTATAGCACTGCTGACCTGATGTCCAATATAGAACAGATTCAACAAAGTTTTTCTTTGCTTTAGTTTTTGAAGTGTTTACACAGCATTAATAATAGCAACCTAGTACTTTGTAAAAGTGTAATAAATTGAAAAGAATCTGTATGCAGATATGATTGCAGAAGAAGAATCTTGCTAAGGTGTCGACTGTCTGTTTGTTTATCTCCTGACAGGTGTGTAAAGGTCCGAGATGTCATCCAAAATGCAGAGTTCAAATAACATCGCCCAGGCTAGGAGGACTGTACAGCAGCTGAGAATAGAGGCCAACATGGAGAGGATAAAGGTACCAGTAACCAACCGCCTCCCTGACTTCACCCAAATCCCCAGGATTCTGTCGAAGGCCTCTTCCAGGATGTTTGCTCCGCTTCTGCGTAACCCTATCAAGGATGTGCTCTTTCAGTGTAATAGCTTCCTGGAGCGAGTCAGCTCTGATCCCCACACCTTTTTTTTTTTCAGTTACCGATCTGAAGCAACCACCTCAAACCCTTTCTGTGAAAACACTTCTCGCCTTGTTGCTCAATTACTCCTCTGGGTATTTGTGCAGAGAAGAACCCCTTTGTGTTACTTTGTGTCTGTTTGTATCTCTTTGTGCAGAAGACGCAGAGAGGGGTGGAGAGAGAGGGGGGGCATGAGAGAGGGGAGAGCAAAAGAAAGCAAGTTCTGTGTGCTTTTGTTTCTTGTGGTAACTCGTCTGTTTCTTTGTCCTCACAGGTGTCGAAGGCCTCTGCAGACCTCATGCACTACTGTGGAGAGCATGCCAAGTACGACCCTCTTCTCATGGGAATCCCAGCCTCAGAAAACCCCTTCAAAGACAAGAAGCCCTGCACCATATTGTAGCCTGAAGTCACTGCATCGTCTTAAGTTTTTTTTTCTTTTATTTCTTTTTAAAAATATGACGGATACATTCAGTTTTTTTAAAAGAAAAGTTAATATGCTACTACTTATTTGGAACAGGCATCTAACTGTCAGTTGGAAGGTTCCCCAGAACTGTGTTCATCTTATCAGGCACAAACAGTTGCATTTTACCATTCCTCCCACTACCACAGTACCACCCTTTCTTTTTTGTTGGTCATGATGGTTGTCTGATTTGCAGCCCCCCCACCCCACCCCATTCATTTGATTCGACATTTGATCAGCAGGACACAGAGTGTCTTTCTCCTGTGTGACCACACTAGACAAAGTCCTAATTGACTCTCTTGTTAACACAGGCAGTCAAAGAGTAAGAGTAAAGGAAGGAGATGGATAAAAGAAAGAGAGAATGAGAGGAGGGCAGGATTAGGGCAAAGGTCACATGCATTGAGGCACTTGTGTGTGTGTGTGGGGTGTAAATCAGGTGCCTCTGGTGGCGTCACAGTGACGTCCTTCACCCTATAGCAGGCACGACCTTCTTTTTTTACTCCAGGGGGAGAGGCTAGTCTCTAAACAAAACAAAAGCCTGTGTCATTCCTCAGAGTCAATGAGCGTCTTTTGAGCGTCTTAACCCACTCGATTCTTTCGTAAGCCGTCTTGGGGAAGATTGAGTGATCTAATCAAACAGGGAGAGGAACAGCAGAAACTATTTGGGGGAAAGAGAAAGGGTGGCCGACTATTTGAAATTCACTGACTCCGCCACAGTGTCGTCCATCGGGGTTTTGTGCTTTGGTGTGTCGCACAATATTTTTCCATGTCAGGTGTCTTAACTGTTTATCTTCAACGGCAGTCCTTCACCTGAATACCGGGACGCTGTTATATAAACGCGAGCAGGCCTCAGTCATGTTTGCCGCCGATGTGACTTATACAATGCCCCGATTTTTACATAAATGTCCAGCTGTATTGATTTCTGGTTTGCAAATACATGTCAGATAATTTCACAAGTCAACATTCGTGATTACAACACTGATTTCTGTCACCAACACCTGTAACTTATGTCCCCAAAATCACATTCTGTATGAAAATGGTACTAGAAATGAATTGAATGAAAGAAATATATGTAATATTTAAGTGTACACTCTGAATTGACATGGATCTGGGCTCTTATAGCAAGTTGGACTGGAATAGATTTGGCCGGGCTTGGCACAGATTGGCAGGATCCAGTCCAGATATGGGCCAGATCAGAGCTAGTCTTAGCCATTACCAGGAGGGGTTGGCTGTAGAAAATTAAAACATCCAACTGTTTAAAGTATACGGTAGAGTAGCAATATGTTTAATGAAGATCATGGTACATAAATATATGGTAACCCTTTAATAATGAGTGTATGCCTTATGTTCATGTAAAATTATTTGGATGGTCTTGATTTATTGTTATGATTATGTCTGTTTTATTTTTCTTTGTTTTTGGAGAATGAAAATGAGATGTTTTAATGTGTCTGTGCCATCACATCCACATTTTTACCAGCAATGGAGATGAATGATGCGGCTTTTGAATGCTTTTCTTCATCTATGGTATCCCACAACATTGAGCAGGAAAAAGACTTTTAAACTGACAGGGTTTTTGTGATCACAGTGAATGTTGGGCTGACTGTTATTATCTTGAATTATAACATTCCATGTTTACGACCTCTTTGTTTTTTATGTTGCTGTTTTCCAATACGCTCAAGATTGCCATGCAGTGTGTGTGTGTGTGTCAGAGAGAGAGAGACTAGGCGAGCATGAAGAACTGTGTGTGTGTGTGTGTGTGTGTGTGTGTGTGTGTGTGTGTGTGTAAACATGTGCTGCACAAACTGGCAGAGCGTTAACAAATGAAGAGACCAGCCGAACCAGCCAAGGCCTTAATGAAGTACTCCTGCTCTAACGTCCATTTGCTCACACAACCAATCGACCGACCGACTGACCACTCTTCTTACAGTGATGTCTAAACTGTGATCCTAGCAGGGAGATGCCTTCCCTTTCATGGGGAAACTTCACTGTGCACAGAGGTCTTTGTACTCCCTGTGTCGGGCCTGTCACTGTGGAAATGGGGATGTTACATGACTGGACAGTTTTAGAGTGTGAGCAGTTTTGACCACTAAAGTAGCCTTGCTGCCGGGCACTACAATCCAACAAGCGACTGTTCTGTTATGTTCTGTAGAGTTATCTGTTGTAGTCCCATGTGTCATTTAAAGTGTTTCCCCCCTTATCTCCTTTGTGTCATTTTAGAAAAAATTATTTGCAGATGTTTCAGCTAATCTATATTACCCCCCCCCCAAGTGTCTGTTCCTTAAAAGGTGTGTGTTTATACTATATGAGGAAAGGATCTTAAATGACTTTCATTGCCTGTACCGCTTTGCCTTTGGCATTTTAGAATGGAGTTGTGTGTTGACCATGAACCTCGTTTTTCATTCTCCTCCAGTTCCAACTTGTAGACTTGTTATCTTCTCCTCACTTCCCTGTGCTTTAATGCCACAGCTGTCTGTCTCTCTGGTGCTGTAAAAGTGGTCTGCACCCCTAACCCCAGTCTAAAGTGAAATATAATTTTATCATCAGTTTGGTGTCTTGGTTTCTTCTTTGTGTTGATTGTATGTTGTAATTGATTAAAGTCATAATGTAAGTGTATCTCTGCACTTTTCTGCACAATGTCAATATTTAACAAACCCTGTGTAATATTACACCATTGCACTTCATACACCACATGAATACTCTGAACATAGAAATCTGGTCTATACTTATGAGGTTATATATGCTATTCTAATCAGTTCTACCAACACTATTCTATTATCAGTGCTATTGGTGCTTAATCAGCACTGATTAATACTATTGTGAGTACTATAAATCTATCAATACTTTACCGCAGGACATGAAGACTTAAACAAAGAGGTTTGATAGAAAAACAAAACCACATGACCCTGTCCTTGTCCCCTGCTGTTGATCCTTTTTAGTGGCCACTGGGTCAGCGATCCACATCTCAAAATTGGCACTTGCTCTAATTCGCGACTGCTTCTTTTGTTTTGTTTTTGTTTAGCTTGAGGTCAAATCAGCGATGTTTCCCTTTTCCCTTTGGTCTGCTGTTTCAGCCAGAATCAGGTCAGGCCATATGCGCTGGCCCACATTGATATAACACTGCTGCAGTCACGTCCCCGATGGATGCTCCTGGCTTTTGTGGTGTTGTCATTTGACATGATTGTGTTACCAGCGAGCCTGGTGTAAAAGCTCCAGGATGAGCCTGTAATCTAGTGTGAGGGGGCCAGGGGAGGGGGCATCGAATGTCTCACCTGTTTTCCTGCAAGGCCTGAAACAGTTGAAGTGTCATAGCGTTTGCTAAATAGCAGCAAGTGAATGTTCCTATTCCTGTCTTGCCTTTCTGCAACCACAAATTAATATCTTACTGGATTTGAGTTTTTGTATGTACATGGATATATTTATCGGAATGAGACTGAAAAAATTAATTATCCAGAACAACAGATACTACTAGCAGTGTCTTCCCAGCCAGTGTAATTTTATTAATGTCTAGGAATGTAAAGTTCTTAAAAGTATGCACAGATTTGCATGTTAAGATGCATTCATGTCACAGAGAAGGCATCTGTATATCCACACAGGGTGAACTGCATAGTTCATCAGAATGCACAGTGTTGAAATGCTGAATTGATGGGAAGAGACACAACCCCCACACACACAATCTCTCAGCTGTGAGCACCAGTTCACACTGCCCTGCTTCTTGTCTGACCTTAGCAGGAACTCTAGTAGTTCATTCCCAGAGTGTGGACTCTGACAGCCCAAAACCACAACCTCAGAGGCCATGCAAAGTATTTCCAAGACACTGACATTTTGGAGTTCACCGTAAAGACACAACAACACTGCCCTCCACCCCCCAAGAATTCCTTTCTTTTCCGAGTAGGGAGGTGCATTTAGTCAGTCACGCCCTCCACAGTTGTTGTCAGTCATGGAAACTCCAGAGTTCACACTCACTAAACAGTTACTCTCACACACAAGACAGAAGATAGTGATTTAGACGTCACTCCTCTGATCAGTGTGCACTCTTTAGTGTTCAACCCCCATTCCAGTATTTTGTGAGGATGAGAGACTTTTTGTAGAGGGTTGCCCCCACTACAGAGCAGTAGGATCAGCATAGAGTACTCTCATCAGACCGCCTCACCCTTCTGCATACCGCTCATGGTGACAATAACCCAAACGGCACAGCTTGACCTGATTCCGCAGGTCCTCAAATTCAGTTAAGACTGCAGCACAGGTCTCAGTTTCAGCCAAGTGAAACTAGATGCCAAGGCCACTTTTACATTGATATATGTAGGCTATTGTTTAGCATTGCACTTGTAACTTATATCATTTATATGTTTTTTTTTTTTATTCATGCTGCCCTCCCAATGTTTCCAGTTGATAGTGACGGCATTGGGTGGGGTCTGTTTCCTGCTGATGAGAAATGCTAACTTTGTCCTCCCTTCATTCCTTAGAATGGGACTATTTTTAGTCCCTGGTCTTTCCCTGTGCCCCATGTCTCATGGCCTTGACTCATGCTGTTATTGTTTTTGAGGCCTTTGTCCATGTATGGCGCACAGCCATTAGTTTTGGTGTCCATCTGAACTCACTCATGAATCACTCACTCTCTCCCTTCCGTTTTTAGCACCGTCGGGGGGTAAGTTTCTCCTGTTCTGTGTGAAGATAGGGGGTTGTAGGTGACTGGTTAGGCTGTCATCTTGGCCTGCAATAGAAAATAGAACAGGCATTCTGCCAACCTCCACCTCATTATACCTCTAGCTATTTTTAGAAACATTCACAGCGTGTCAGTGCTTTTACAGAGCTTGGCAGGCAGTCGCTTTGGGGAAAAGGGAGTTTTCAAAGCCAAAACTGTGATGCACATCCGATTGCCATTTTTTTCAACCTCACTGGAAAGTTTGAAAGGAAAATGTTTTATTCTATCTCTCATGCAGCAATAGTGAGGTCTTAATCAATCAAGACAGACATTTCACAACATCAGCTGTTGTCATTGCAAAGGAATGCTAACCCATTGTTACTGGAAATGTTGATATTCTGGACATCCCTTCCAATAATTGGGCTTTTTGGGAGTAAGAAACGACCCTCTTATGGACTCTGATATTGCACAAATCAGCACCCAGCTGTTTATACAGCTTCCATTAGTGTTGTTTTTTGTTTATTCAGTTGGCAGGGCATAAGAGGTAATGTCACACCCTCCTCTTTCAAACCACAGAGCGCACATGGAATGCCCCCCTACACCCTCCCAGCTGGTTTGAGGTGTTATTCCAAAGCACCTGCAGGTACAAGAGAAGGACCTCTTCACACCTCTCATTGCCTGGTGTGTCACCTTTAAATCACAACTACAATGAGTCTATGATAGGACATTTTATGAACATGTATGTCTTCTGATCAGACTAAACCGCTCAAAGGAGCAAAGCTAACTACACATATGCTAATCTGTCGCACTAGCGCTGATGTGGTCTCAGTTCCTAGAAACAAGCAGTAGATAGCATGACCCTTTGCCTGGAAAGTGTATCAGTCATGTCACTGTCCTCATGATTGTTTTCCTGGTCATGTTGACATTTTTGTGCTGACAGTTCAATGTCAAGTGTTTGTGTGTTTATGCAGCTGGTTACTTTGTTGTGAGTCAGGGCAGGGCACTAGGTTTGAAGCAAATTGAGCGTTGTGTGTAGCAGGGCACTCTACCAGCAACTGACCCCATCACTTGCTTCACATGGTCAAACGAGTCAACGAGTACATTAGTATACTGCACACTTGGTTCAAATTACACATCAGAAACAGATATCAGGTTCAACTATTTATTCCATACTAATACAAGTGTGGAGAACACAGCAACATAAATACAATTCATTAAATTAAATATATTAACACAAACCAACATTTCTTTTCACTAAATGGATGTTAAGGAATAGGTCAATACATGTACTTCCTAAACTTATTAAGAGGTGTAGAACATCTTCCCTTTTTTTAAATAGTAACTCATGAAAGGACAAAAACAACATAAGTTAAAAGCTGTTCTCAAAAATTCCAGAGTATCCAGTAAAGCAACTCTCAGTACTCCTCACAACAGAGACTTGCCTGCAAGGCAGAGTACAATCCATTTCCTTTTGCCCCAGTTCTTGAAGCCTGCCCGGTTAGGAACCTCCTTGAATTATATATATATAAAAAAAAAAAAAAACACCCCCTTCTCGTGCTCACCACGTGCCGGTGAGCATTCACATGATTCGGTTTCCTGTAGCACAGTCCCTTTTCCCGGCAAATGGTGGACAAGATCATTCCCTGGCAGTTCAGCATACTGCTGAGTCATTCTTCCTGAACAGGTCCTGGGACTGCATCTGCTCCGATTATGCATTAAGTCCACACCCTTGACAGTCAAGTCCAACTGTTCTTTTGTCTTGTTGATGCTTGTCATTCATCTTCCCAGCCAGTGCAGGGGCTGTTCGGAGGGATCCTTTGGACTGGAGGCATCAGACACATCATCTAGTGCAATACTTTTAAAAAAGTAAACAGTGTGCAGTTCTCATTCTTGATCATCGCTCAGGGAGGTTGATAACGGGCACCCACTGGTCTAGAACCCGGCTGTCTCTGCAGAATCTGTTCAGTTTACTCAGGGCTGGGTCTTTCCACGTGGATGACTGGGGATTCTTCATGAACAAATACTCAAATTAGTCTCACAGTGATAACCATGCATATGCCATAGTCAAACAAACTTAAAATAAGATCTAAACATAGAATTAGCATAGACTGTAGGCTACATGTTTAGTCAGATATGCTCATTTGCTTGCTTGACCAACCACTAGGCTCTTTTTTTGCATTCATTACATTTTCTAGTGTGCAACTGCTGGTTGCTTTAGAGCTTTTCTTCCTGGAACTGCTGTTTGCAGAAGTACCCCACAGGAAGTTCAATGAAATCTGCCAAGGCCAGCCGCAAAATTTCGCTAACTGGAATCAGATCAGTCAGCCCGGCTGCCAATTTACTGCTGCACTAGACAGCAAGGAATTCCACATCAGAGACCCTCATAGATCAGGAAACGTTTAACAACTTCAATCAGCCGAGATGGACTTTTAACCATCTTCAAAGGGCTGCAACTGGGGAGCTGCAATTGCCTCTGGTAACTGTGCAGTTTTGGATGTCACATCATTGACTCTGGTGTGACTTAACTCTATCTGATCCTACTACTGAAAAACATTAATTTAACTGTAAAAGTCAGCAGAGAATAAATCATTCTGTCACAAACGCAGACTTAATCATAGAGAAACCGTACTTACAGTGACTAAAACACAGTGTAGGTCCATTGGCTCTCCTCCTGGTTTCATTCCCCCAAGGATCTCTGCCAGACGTTGCATATTGTTCACACGCAGGATGTTGATGTCATTCTCACAGCAGAATGCCTGGATCAAGGTGAAGTGAATCTGAAGTGCAACGTCTTGAACATCCTCCTCGTCAGTAGCCAAGAGACATAAAACCACATTGTCGGGGTCCCTAATGATAAGTCAAAATTAGAGCAAATTAGACGTGACTTTAGCAAACACAGAAGGTTTTTATTTTCAATTTAACTACAAATACGTCGAGGTCAGTATGCATAAGCGAAGCAACAAAGCACTCAAGCAAACAATGTACATTTTTAGAAAAAAAGTATTAACGTGACATGATATTCATACTTACACATTCAGGGACTTTGCCGCCTCGTATACTCCTACAGTGATGCAACCCTGAGGTAATGCAGCGCTGAGGACATCTTCCACCGCCCTTGCCACGGAATCCATTCTGTAGAAATGAATATCTGTTAGTTTGTTTGCCAACACCTGACTAAGGACTAAGTGACTAAATGAACTGACAACAAAAGAAAATGGATGATGCTAACTACCTATGAAAGCCGCACAAAAACTTATGAAAAACTCCGTCAGACTCCGCTGAAGTTAGTTGAGAAAGCCCCATGCACAAAAAAACACCGCAGCCAAATTCTGTCAGGAACGTTAATCCATCGATAGAAAATTCTGCAAAATGATAACGTTACTGTCGAGGGTCAGACGTCAATTTAGAAGAGAAGTTTGCGTAGCTTGCTAATTAGCTGTTGACCAAAGACCTTTACCCACCGAACTGCCTGGTAACGTTCGGCAGGCATGTCACGAGCGATAGAAGAATGCCTCGCCATTTCAACTAATTAGGCAAGCTAGCCGGCAAGATAACTTACTAACAAAAAGTCCACGTAAACGGTCAGAAATGTTTCCCATGTGTTAAGTGACTTCAGCAACGTTGCATGACAACTGCGAAATGGGCAACTCTCAAGCAGAAAACGT
Source organism: Alosa alosa (assembly GCF_017589495.1). Lineage (NCBI taxonomy): Eukaryota > Metazoa > Chordata > Actinopteri > Clupeiformes > Clupeidae > Alosa > Alosa alosa. The sequence continues at coordinate 6,259,208 of NC_063197.1, forward strand.
CAAGAACGTAACGTTAGCTAAAATTGACGTTAGGTATCACCAAGATGCTTGGCCACATTGATCATAACTTGCTGCAGAGGTTTTTCTATCAATGTATTGCACGTAACATACAACAAAACTTCAAATACTGCACTTATAGATGACATGCAAGGCCGTATGAAATAATAAAGTACCTTTCAATGGCGTTATCTCCACAAGGTTCTTCAAAAGTCATATTGCACATCGGGTAAAATTCCGGTAGCGCTATGATGTCCCTGCTGTGAAACGCGTAGTACTCCTTTTGCGCCAGCACCGTGGGAACGTCGTCAGTGGAACTCCAGAAATTGAATGTTAAAAGAAATGCAGGCAAGTTTCTAGCGCCACTTATTTGCATAGTCAACGCTGATTGGCCACTCAAAATCAGACCGTAACCTGTAGCATGCCTGTAACTATGCTCAGCGCCCTCTGTTGCCTGACTCTCACATAAACTCTTGATCATATTCTTTATCTTTAAGTAATGCGTGAAAAGTCCCAATTTGCAAAATCTTGTGGTAGATTCTTTTAGGATATTCAACTTCATGCGGGAAAAATAAAGCAGTTTTAGTTGTGTGAGCGTCAATCGCCTCAGCGTTGTTTGTTTGAAAGCTTGTAGGCTTGAATAATTGTGGATCAAGTCAGTTAAAATGTTCTGCAACAGGTAGCCTGACATATGCGACCCTTCCAGTTTTACTGACACGCAGCTCTCACCACACGCTAATGTCACAGCGACATCGTGTGGATTTTCGTAGCATCGTAGGCAAGCGCACCAGAGCCGCCCTCCGCAGTTTAAAAAATAAATAAATAAATAAATAATATATATAAAAAAAAATATATATATTTTATTATTATTATTTTATTTTATTTTAAACTGTTGTTTTTGTTTTATATATATTTATATATATATTAGCCTACCACTAAATCCAACGCAACCGCAGGTACCTTTTATGCTTAATACATTAGCGATTGTTCAGCTAATAACTTGAATTCAATTTGGTTTAATTCATGCAGATGTAATGGTTTGTCAGATAAACAAACTTTATCTTAGCCGATAAATGTAGGTTTCGAGCAGAAATACAGATCCTTTTTTTACCCACCTCGTATTTTCCTCCGATGCATGATGAAAGTAGATGTAGAAGGATGTTAAAGGTGTTAACTTTTGGTAGGCAGCACTGTAGCCTAGTTGTCATATTAATTACATAAGTAGAAAAGACTTTCATGCATATAGTGATTGACGGAGTAGGCTAGCCTAGGCCTACGGCACGTTTCCCAAAATCATAGTTTCTAACTAAGTTACTAACTAACAGGTTAGCAACTTTGGGAAACGCACCCCTGGATAGTAACTTCTCTGCTGTTGTCAAATGGTATTATTTCGCTACAGGTGAATCTATTGGAAAACTGGCCATGGCTCTCTCTGCATTCAGGCCATTCTCGAAAAAAAAAAATGGTTCTTGTCATTTACCGTTTATTTTATAGTCAATTGTTTTCGGAGCCTTTTAGTCACCAGCCCACGAATCATGCATGCTATGCTATGTGTATTCAGTGGAGAATCATTATAGGCCTAGGCTATGTTACATGACAGGGACATTCTATCAATGCGTCATCGTCTAATTCATTGTGTAGACTAGGCTACACAGTGCATTGCGCACTAACTAGTCGCATCTAACCCACTTTTCTGGCTTTACCTCACTCGAAGCTGTGTATAAAAGTGGGTCTGTCAGACCACCAGTGAACTTGTCTGTACTCTACAGGTTGCAGCCTCGCAGAAAGAGACCCACATTCCCTCTTCAACATGGAGAACACTAAAGACCGCCTTAAAAGTTTTTCCTTTTTTTGCAGAGAATATTATGGCTCGGTATGACGAGCAAGTCGGTGTAGTTCCGCACAACGTGGCATCCCTTTTCACTTTCCAAAAATGGGAATGAGTGCAAATGAAAAACACAACGCGGTGTCAACTTTAAATTAGGAATGTGTATGTAAGTAACTAAATCACGACGTTTCATTATACACATATGTCATTCTTAGGCGTTTCTCTCTGAGTCTGGGCGAGGCACAAGATGTTTACTCTACATAGGGTGTAACGGTCTATTGTCATCCCGCCCAACTCACACACATCACAACCGGCGTTATGATAGGCTATGTGGCTTATGCCATAAAGATATATGTAGCCTATCATACCTGTTGTGCTATTAATAGGATCGCTGAAAAGTAGCCTATTTGCTGAGACAGGAAGGCATAATCTTGTACTTCGCTCTTTGAACGGACTGGAAACTAAGAGGTCATCTCAGTTGATTGATTGACACACAGTTGTGATTTCCAATAAATGATGTGGCAGATGCACTTTGACTGCAACAAGGAGCGACTTGATTCAAGTGAGTTGTATAGCCTAGTAGTAACTTTTACTTTCTCGATGAAAGATTTTACAGTATTTGACAATATTTAATTAGATATTTTTCATCAGATATAATGTGGCGTTTTAGTATGAGACGATATAATGAATGCTAGTACTTTGACCTCTATGTTATCAGAAGATAGTCTAAAATGTCTACAGTAAAGCGTAGGCTATACAGCAGAGTAGGCTAGGCTACTTTTTCCTAAACCTAAATCTAATTTGGATCATTTTAACTAAGTAGAAACGAACTAAACTTTACACTAACTAGAATAAAAGGCCAGACTTTCTTTCTTTCGTTTCATTTTCATTATCATGTAAGACCAGAAAAATACTTTGGAGAGTTTAGCCTACTCATAACACATACAATGGTTCGAATTTTCCACTTTTTAGGCCACCAGTGACCGCCTCAGTGACTATTGCCACCAGACTTGGTGCTGCTGATCTGACCATGGCTTCTAGAGGTGACAGCTGGCAGCACCAGGACAGAGAGACGCACCAGCAGCATCATCGCCCCAGAGACGACTACCCCAGACCCTCTCACCCCACAGGGCCAGGACCTTACCCTCATATGGACCCCAGAGAGAGAGAGCGACCGTGGTCTGCTGTGGACCCCAGATACGCTCACTATCCAGCCAGGCCAGATGTGACCCATGGCAGTGCCCCATATTACAGGCCAGGATACGGTCATCCACACTCTCGACCCTTTTCCAGGTCAGTCTCAATTGAACAGCTGTTCTCTGTGAGAGTAACATTACAGATGCTCACTCAAAATAATGGATTGATTGATATCTTAAGACTTTAGTGGTAGTGCTGCTTTCGTTTGAAATGTGACGGAAAAAATGGCTGCTGTTGGTGTTGTATTATTCGGTTCATTATTATCAGGTGCTCTATGGATAAAGGTCTCTTGTGCTCTCTCAGGCAGGGATATGACTACTCATACTGGGAATACAGAGACCCCTATGCGTACTATGACCACCATCACAGAGGCCAACATTATCAACATCCAGGTACTAGCACAGCCGGATGTCAGAGTAATGCACACATAAATTATAATTTATCCTTTTTTTGGCCGTTGTACAGTGTCTCCAGAAAGATTGGCACCCCTGGTAGAGTTCTCTAAAAACAGGTATTAAAAAAATCATCTGTTGGTGATTTATCATGCTCACAATGAAAACAATGTCCAATCTTGAAGGAAAGCAAATTTATTCTGAGAAACAAAAATACCTAATAAAGAAATTAATATTTTTAATAAAAATAATCCAATAATTCTGGAGGGCACTGTATGTACAAAATACATGTTATACATAGGCCTACTGTCCATTAATATTGTCTATAATGTTAAAGGGACACCAGCAGCCGGGAATCTAATTGCTTGTACGTGGGAATGCACTTGGCCATTAAAGCTGAGTCTTCGTCTGATTCTTTGTTAACGATTAATGTGAATGATATAAATACAGATGCCGGTGGATGGTCATCTCATGACCAGTGGAGGACAAACCCTCCTCCTGACAAAAGCCATGGCCAGGACTGGGGTGGACTGCCATACCAAGAATGCCACAGGTCATTTGAACTTCTTCAGGCATACATAACCTAGTGATTTGATGTCCGGTGCTTCTGTGGGAACAACAGTTACTGTACACATAGCACTGGTGACTGGAGACCAGAGGTGTCAAAAATATTCACATTCATTACTCAATTAGAAGTATAGATACTAGGGTTTAAAAAAGACTTCTGTAGAAGTTGAAGTATCAATCCAAGCCTTTTACTTAAGTAAAAGTGTAAGAGTGCTGGTTTTAAAACGACTTAAAGTATAAAAGTAAAAGTAATGTAAGGGGAAAAAATGCCATTAACAAAAGCTCAGGCTTAAGCTTAGCCACATAGACAGGTGATATTTTTGAGATATGTGCTTCCTAGAGGCATTTTTTAGTAAAAGATGGGAACAGGACTTTTTAACATAATTAAGGTGTGCTAAATCCAACTAGCCCTGTTCCCAAGCTGAATTTTGAGTTAATGACCATCTAATTAGCATTTAACAAAATGGTTGCCAAAATGGCGATTTTGGGCACTTTCATTGGGCGGATGTCATTATACCATGTAAATTACTTCATATTGTTCACAGAAATCTCCCTTGGCCAATAGATCAAGGATACAGGCTGTGAAAAAAGAAAAAAAATCTAGTATTATGCCTATGTTAATTACCTGAAAAAAACTGAGCAGGCACACGGTATTTGAAGAATAAGACTTATGTTTTTTGAGGGTCAAGAAAGATGTGTAGTGATGAAATGTAAAGTTTAAAATTGTGGCCTACTGGTTAGGTCTTTGGGCTTGAAACCAAAGGGTTGCCGGTTCGATCCCCGACCAGTAGGAAAAATGTGGGTGGTGGAAAGGTTGAGCACTAGTCTCCCATGCCCACATCCACGGCTGAAGTGCCCTTGAGCAAGGCACCTAACCCCTCACTGCTCCCCGAGCATCACTAGCAAGGCAGCTCACTGCTCCAGGTTAATGTGTGCTTCAATGTGTGACCTGTGTGTTCACTAATTCACGGATGGGATACATGCAGAGACCAAATTCCATGTATATCAAAGTATACTTGGCCATAAAACCTGATTTACATTACATTTTACATAATTGAAGCGAATTAGGTTGGTAATGTATGTAGTCTCGGAGTAAGTTACACTTTATGGTAAGGGTACATGAATTAATTAATGATTTATGTATTACTTCATTCATTAATATCTAATTAATCATCAGGAATTTACTGAGTTCATAGTTTGTCATTTGTGACCTCATTCATGAACACATTACTAAAGTATTAGGTACGGTGGGCATAATTCATCATTATGAATTATGAATTCATCATTATGAATTATGAATTCATCATTATGAATTATGATGTATTAACCATGATCATGACTTTATTTTTCTGCCAAAAATGTGGTCATCACCGCTCAAATTCTGATTTGAACATAACTTTGGAGTTCTCTAAACACATGTCATTATTCACTACTTTAGTTGAGGGGATGCAAAGACATGATGAATGCATGAGCAATTATCCTAAAATTCATGTAATCATGATGATCATGCTTAAAAAATCATAAATCATAATGATATACCTATCACACCTAATGCTTTAGTTGATGTGTTGTTCATACATGAGGTCATCATGAATGAGAGTATATGAATTCATGTCAATTCCTGATGATTCATAGGATATAAAGGAATGAAGTAATGCATAAATCATGAATTAATTCATGCATGAATTCATGATAATTCATGTACCTTTACCATAAAGTGTTATCCATATCCATATTTCTTCATAACATTTGTGTTAGTAAAATGATTGAATGTCCTGTGAATAGCTAGATGAATAACTTTATAACTACTGCAAGTTCAAGTTCAAGTTACTTTATTTGTACCCAGAGGTAGATTTTGTTTGCAGTGTATAGTGCTAGAGAATTTGCCAGAACAGGAGCACAGAGGATACCATCTTTACGGCAATTCACTCTGCCCTGTCCCTCCTTGACAATAGCAACACCTATGTGAGAATGCTGTTCATTGACTTCAGTTCAGCATTCAACACCATTATCCCCTCCAAACTGATCACCAAACTCAGTGAACTGGACATCAATACCTCCCTCTGAAACTAGATTCTGGACTTCCTAACCAACAGACCGCAGTCTGTTAGATTAGAAAACCTCACCCACTCAACCCTCACCCTGAACACCGGCGTGTGCTGAGCCCTCCTTTACTCCCTCTTCTCCTACAACTGTATACCTGTACATGGCTCTAACACCATTGTCAAGTTTGCAGACAACACTATGGTGATTGCTCTCATCAGCAACAATAATGAGACAGCCTGCAGGGAGGAGGTCCACCACCTAACATCGTGGAGCACCAACAACAACCTGGCACTCAACACCAAGAGGACCAAAGACCTCATTGTGGACTTCAGGAAGTCAAAAGCTAGCACACAAAGCCCCATCCTCATCAACAGGACTGAGGTGGAGCATGTCACCAGTTCATGTTTATGGGTGTCCACATCTCTGTGGACCTCTCTTGGACCCTCAACACCTCTACCTTGATCAAGAAGGCTCACCAGCATCTCTTCTTCCTGAGGAGACTAAAGAACACAACCTCTCTCCTCAGATCCTGGTGAACTTCTAAACCTCTACCGCTGCACCATTGGGAGCATCCTCACCAACTGTGTCACAGTATGGTGGCAACTGCTCTGCCCAAGGGCGTCAGTTTGTTTTTAGAAGTGGTGGGGACAATAACCATAAGCTTGAGTGTGGTTTGAAAAAAATGCGGGGTACCCTTATGTAAGCTATTCATCCATTCAACTCTGCATTACAATATGCTCAACAGTAGTGTTGCACCGGTTAAGGTTTTTTAACATTCGCACCCACCTGACCCGTCAGGAGAGTCGATCTGCACCCACTCGACCCTCAAAAATATGCACTGATTAACTACCCGAACCTGACCCGAACAAAAAAAAAAAACAATGTGCCTATAGCCTAGGCTATGTAAACTGTGCGTAGCCTACAATTTATTCATGAAATCATTCAATATTACAACAATAAAAATAGCTTGTGTGCTGTCTTAATTGAAACATGCTTCACGCACAAATGATAGCCTAGGGCAAAGAGAATGGACATCTCAACATAAGGATACATTAGAAGATGATGATTGGTGTAAACTTTGTCACATGATGTGATAAGCAGTTCTGGCGCTTAAAAACGCAACGGTACATTCAGTCATAAATAATTCAAACTTAGGCCTAGTGCTCGTCATGAAAAGAAAACAGCAGCTTAATATTTTTTCAGGTGTTTAACAGTAGGCCTAGGCGCACTGTTAGCAGTTATGCTGTAGGCAGTGAGATTATTAGGCATTGCATCCTGTCACTGGCATTCCTAACCACAGTCAACTCTAGCAGGCATTAAATGACTGGAGGGTCGGGTGGGTGCGGATCGACGCTCCTGACGGGTCGGGTGGGTGCAGATGTTAAAAAACCTTAACCGCGCAACACTACTCCACACATATCCAGGCAGGTGTGCATGCTGTGAGGATGTGATTGTGCGCGCCTATCGCATGGTTTAGACTCGATGATTTTGGTATGTGGGGATTTTTTCGGTCGCAATTGGTTTGGACATTTTTAGAAGTGGTGGGGACAAAATTCAAATTATAAATAGTGGTGGGGACATATCCCCCCGTAATCTACGCGTATGGCTCTGCCTCCGACTGGAAAGCACGGCAGAGGATGGTGAAAACTGCCAACGCATCACTGGTCCCCGTGCCTCCTTGCCTGTGCCTGTTGAGGTGTCCATGTCGATGGCAACCTTCACAGGGACAACAAGGAGGCGAACATTTTGCCCCTATCCCATCCATAGTTTTCTATTTATATTTATAAATGTACACACTTTATTACACTTGTTACAGGTAGTTAACGGTTGTTCGTGATTAGTTCAAAGGAACTCCAATGATTTTAAACTCCAAACATGTGTCCACCCACCACGAAGAAGATGTTTACCAATGAAGTCAGGCCACACTCTTTGCCAAAGAGGACTGTAAACATAGTCAAGAGTATAATAAGGCTAATTAGCATAATACTCGTTTTTTTTTTTTGCATTTTTATATTTTTCATAGCCTTTACTTTTTTATTTATTGCCCACGGGAGATTTCTGAGATGCACAGATGTGAACAATATTAATTTATTTACATGGTTATAATGATGCCCGTCCGAAGAAAGTGCCCAAAATCGCCATTTTGGCAGCCATTTTGTTTATGCTAATTAGATGGTCAAAAACTACAGGGCTAGTTGGATTCAGCACATGTTAATTATGATAAAAAGTCCTGTTCCCAACTTTTACTAAGAAATGCCTCTAGACCCATATACAAGGACTTTTTCTTGAAATAGCACTTGTCTAACAGGGGTTCATAGTGCACTAACATTTTCCTAAAGGCTATAATGACTATAATGTTATATTAACATTTGGGATGCACTAGCTACCTGTTTCAGCCACATATTTTAGTACAATGCAAATACATTAAAGAACCATAATATGTGTAGTATTGAGCATTAACATGTGTTTCATGGAGCCGAAGATATGATGACTAATTGCCGATAAGTATTAATGGTGCAAAAAGTCAAACTTCAGAGGCATGTTATCAATCACCTTTATTGGAATGGAATGTACATCTAAGCTTAGCTGCAGGAATCTGTGAGGGCAACGGATGTAAGATAAGATAACCGGACAAGACAATTGGTGTACCCAGGGCAGGCTTAGTGGCAATAACCCTTGTATGTTTGTCTATATATTTCTACTTCGTTACTTGACACCTCTGCTGGTGACTAATTCTTTTGGCCTTTTAGATAGTTGCATGTATAGTATCAACAGTACTCCTAGCACTCACCAGCCGTTAAACTGACAAGTAACTGTTAAAATACAGCACTCACCGACGCACTTATTCTTACTGTACTCTAATGTGTTTTTTTTAAACTGTCCTAAAATTGTGAGAATTGTTCTAAAACTTACTGTTTACCATGTTGTTAGTCGCTTTGGTTAAAAAAGCGTCAGCCAAATGTAATGTAATGTAATGTAATGTAATGTACTACAACTATGCTTAATTCACACTTCTTTATTTGCATTTTCCATCCCTGTAGCTGCATTCTTCTTGCATTTGTCATATTGAATAGATTAAGGAATAAGTGTTCTCTGCACTTCTGTACTAAAGCTGAAGTGATGTTCCCCATTTGTTAAAAGCCCTCGCCACATGAGTGAATATACAGTAAGATTGATTAGAGACTAACATCACTGCCTGTTGGATTACACTATTTGCAGCTATGACCAAAGAGGGGAGAGTTCACAGTACGACTACAGCCAATCAGAGGGTCACTACAGGAGGAAGAGTGAGGAGGTACACACCTGGCCTGACAGTGGCAGGCTGTTTCATAAATGGCAAACTTAACACTGCTTGTATACTTGTGACAGAAAAGCAGTAAGTCATTTGCAGTAAATTGTACAGTAATATGGCATTTTGGAAACAGCCAAAGTGTAACATAAGTATTTAGCCTCATTGTGTGTCAGTCAATGATTCTGAGGTATCACCTATTATAGCTAATGCAATACTCTCCTGATGCAAAGAAAATGCCACCACTTTCTTCTCTACTGATTAGTTTTCGGTTTGGGTTTTTCAGTTACATCAATTGTAACTGTAAGCATCTTTCACACAGCATGTTTAATCTCAACTGAAGATCTTTCATTTCACTTATGATGTCCCCAGTGTGAGCCAGGTGTGCTGGCCAGCTCCAAGGCCTCAGGTCTGTCCTCCAGCAGTACTGAGCTCAGCCAGTATATCAATGGGGCAGAGGAGAGCGATCCCATCCCACAGTCCTATTTAGGTCAGTCATCATGCCTGTATCGCAACTCGATTTAGAAATCGGTTAGGATTTTCAAACTGTAGTGTAAGCATGGCATCCATTGTAATCTGCTTGATTATCAATATCTGGTAGAGTGGTGCCAGCCTTATTCTAGAACTGATCACTCTCTGATTCAGTTCTGAACAGAACCAGACCAGATATACTGTTGCTTGCCATAGGGTTGGCAACTTGGCATCACACAAAGTCTGTCTCCATCATCTCATCTGACATAAAGTTATGATTATGGTTACTTAGCAGAAGCTTTTCATTAAAACAACTTAAATTCATAAATAAAAGTATATATATAAAATTCCTGCTAAAGTGTATAAATATGCTGTTTGTGTTCAGAGCCAGAGATTGTGCCCCAGCTGACTGCTCCGCTGAAGTATACTCTCCCTCATGCACTGGTCAGCTTTGGTCCGGCTGGACAGCTGATCCGGGTCAGCTCTGCTATCGCCTCAGATGGCGAACGGGCCCTGGTGGAATTTCATAGCCTGGAGGTATGGGAGCCTTGTAGTCATAGTGTCTCTGGTCAGAGGAGAAAAGTGCTTGGCATAGTATGTTCTGACTTGAGGTTTTGAGATTTAGAAGTTTGTAGAGCAATGGAAATAGTATCAAAATATAAGGAAATAATGAGTTACTACATGGGCTAGGAGGTTTTGTGTTAATATGGGTTATTATGAGTTGTTCAATAAAATTCTCCCAGGTCATCCTTGGAGAGTCTCAGGAACAAAAGGACCTGCGAGCCTTCCCTGGACCTCTGGCCAGGTACCACCACAGTGCCTCATCTCTTGGATAGCACAGCAAACATCAGTTGTCATAATAATAAGTTGACCCAATGCGTCTGCTCACATATCCATTTATCTCCTCCCAGGCCAGACCTGCACAAGGTGGATGTCATCACCTTTGCTCTGCAGAGGGCAGAGGCCTGTCTGAAGGATGACACACTGCAAGATGCTCCCTCTGCTGCCCTCTTGTGGAACCTGCTGGTACTGCTCTGCAGACAGAATGGGGTAAGTGTTCCACTCAATACAGTTACAGGCTTTTATGATCTACACTGGAGTGGGAGATCAATGTTTTACGGAAATATACGGAAATATACAAATGCAGAATCAAAGTTTGTTTCTTGGTGCAAGTTTGAAAATACAGACATGAAGTGAGTTTGAATATGTATAACCTGTTACTTTGGTTTAATTAAATACATCAGGACAGTTGTGTGTATTTATCAGGTTGGCTATCTCCACCTCAATGTCTTAATATATTCTTAACCCTTGCTCAGAGAATCGTGGGGTCTGACATCGCAGAGCTCTTGACGCGAGGCACCATCTCCCTGGGTGCCTGTGAGGGGTCTGATGGGCAGGGCAACGAGGCCAGCCTCATCGACCTGACCGACAGGCCCCCACCAGAGGAAGAGCCCCTGGACACAGCGGACCTGCTGACGGGGAACCCCACGGCTTGCCCTGCTGACTCCACAGAGGAGGCTCTGAGGAGCTACACACAGCTGCTGCTCTCCGGGAGGAAGAAGGTCTCTGTCATCACTATCACCACCATCATCATCTTCATCATCCTTCTAATCAACTTTAAATTGATAATTTTCTTACTCATCATGTCCATCATTATCATTGGGTGATGATGTGTATTTAATGACTATGATAACTATAAGTTCCATAACTAGGATTCTGAAAAAAATAACATTGATTTAATTTTTTACACTTATAATTATTATGACAGTACACAACTGTCATTGTTATTATTACTATTACAATTATCAGCAACTTGTGATTATTATTATAACATTCATTTTAATAATCATCACTATTCTGTGGTACGTACGGCAGAGTACAAAGCTTTGTTCACGACGCCGGAGACAGGTTACAAACACACAAGCATCCTAGGCAAGCATGAGAGCAACAAGTCTGTCGTAGACAAAGTCTTACGATATTTATAGGACTAAACAGGCTATTCTTGAAGGATTACATGAGATAAAGAAAAAAGAGTTGTCATGATAAAGAAAAACTATTATCACTCCAGATTCCCAAGGGAAGTTGACCTCAGAGGTCATGGACAAGGGAATCACTCCAGACTCCTAAGGGAGGTTGACCTCAAAGGCCAATAGCCAATTTAACAACAACAACCCCAGTAGACATTTAACAGCTACAGTGTTGTCTAATTACTGGGCATTACTCCACAATTCTATTACTACTCTTTTAAATAGTCCTTTTCATATTTGTAATTACTCCTAGTTTAGTCCAGTGTTTTGGTTTGAAGCTCCTGTAAGGCGGGGATCACATCAGCCAGCGGCAAGCGGCAGCTGCAAATGTAACACAACGCTCAGACCATAATAAATTTTATCTCGTTCCTAAGCAACAGAAACGGTTTGTCAATTGAATACGCTTGCGTTGCGCTTTGAAAGTTGAACCAAGTTCAACGCTCAGCTTAATCAACCCTAGCGTTACGCCAGCGTTGCCACCGTTCCGCTGCCGAGGGCGAGGCCTCTCTGAAGTGAATTAAACCAATCACATGCAACCCAAAGTTAAATTCTGTAAATTCTGTTTAATATGTTGCCTCGGGGCCCAATAACTCGAGGCCCATGTCATCTTTGTTGCTCATAAGCTAAACTGGTTATGAGGGCGCCGACAATATGAAAGTCTTGCGGTTTTCAGTGAGCACACATACTGATGTACTAACTAAAACATGTAGTCTATGCCTATGTAAGTATAAATGTTCTCCCCCCCTCTCGTCCTACAGGAGGCTCTAGAGTCGGCCATGAAGAGTGGCCTGTGGGGGCATGCCTTGTTCCTGGCCAGTAAGATGGACAAAAGAGCATACACCACCGTCCTAAACAGGTACAGTGGACAAAACAGCTGAAAATTGCACTACACCTACACACCTTCACATTTTAACCACCATCTGGTCAAGTGAGTTGAATTACGTTTATTGAAAAAAAAAAAGATATGTAGTGGCCTCTGGGCTTGAATTGGAACAGTGGTGGATAAATTAAATTGAACGAGAAACATCACATGAAAAACAAATAATAGATCAAATTTGACATTGCAATGACAACAGTTTAATAACTTACCCAACATCTCAAAGATCTCAACATCTCAGGTAGAAGTTTCAGATCACCTTACACTACCGTTCAAAAGTTTGGAGTCACTTTTGTCCTTGTTGTCCATGCCCCTACATCATTAATGTTGTAAATGACGATGAAGAAATGGCTGATCTTTAATGCAATATCTACATAAGTATACAGATGCCCATTATCAGCAACCATTCATCCAATGTTCCAAAGGCACATTCTGTTTACTAATCTGATACCATTTTAACTGATCTGATAACATCTCTAACTGAGAAAACATTGGAGATTGGAGAACCATTTTGCAATTATGTAAGAAACTGCTGCCCTGATTAAAAAAAAAAACAATGCAACTGATCTCTGGTATTCTGTCTGTAATGGAGTGGAATGGGAATGTCTAAGTGACCCCAAACGTTTGAACGGCAGTGTACACTTTCCCTCTATGGATAGGTACCACCTCCATAACATTTTGGGGTCAGATGGTTTGTGGCCTGGCTTGCTGTGTTCAAGACATAAACACATTCTGGAAAAGATTTATGCCCTTTAGATAGACATAGGCATGGACAGTAATGCAACATAGACTATATGTCAGGATAAAGCTTGCTTAACATTAAAAGGGTAATGGGGATTGCAAGCAGTAAATAGACTAATAACAAATTAGAACTGTTGTGTGTCTTGTAGAATGTATATCTTTAATGTTTAATGAGGCGTACAGTACCCTCCATAATTATTGGCACCTCTGCTAATGTTGACTGCAGGTATACAAAATAATCTTTTTAGTGATTTATTGTAATCTCACAATGAAAACAATGAGGACAAATCCAACCTTGAAGGGAAGCAAATTTATTCTGAGAAAAAGGAAAATCTCATAAAGAAATACATATTTTTAACAAAAACACGTTGCCCATAATTATTAGCATCCCTGCTTGTAATACTTTCTCAAGCCTCCCTTGAGAAGTTGGAGAATACAAAACAAGGGATTTAAGACCATTTGTCTTTACAAAATCTTTACTCAAAAGAGTTTAGATCAGGGGACTGAGATGACAATAGCAGAATCTTGATATTCTGTGTTTAGTAAACCATTTTTGCTTTAATCTGGATGTTTGTTTTGGTTCATTGACCTGATGAATGATCTAGTCATGACCCACCTTTAGTGTCTTGGCAGAGGTTGACAGATTTCCATTGAAAATGTTCAGGTTTTTCTTGGTGTTCATGATACCATGCACCTTAATAAGGTTCTCAAGGCCTTTGGGAATAAAAAACAGCCCTACAATATCACAGCCCCTCCACCAAATAACTCATTAGGCATGGGGTTCTTTTCAGTATAGTCATTCTTCTATGTACGCCAAACCCAACTAAAGTGTTTCTTGCCATAGAGGTCAGTTTTCATTTCATCTGACAATAGACCACAATTCCAGACAATATCACTGTAGCATTCAGTAACTCCTGCCATTTAATTAAAAATGTAAATGGCAGGAGTTACTGAATGCTACAGTGATATTGTCTGGAATTGTGGTCTATTGTCAGATGAAATGAAAAAAATTGTATAAAGGCTTTTACCTGGCACACCATCCTCTAAATAATCTATAGCAGTGAGATCACTTTTGAAGATTTTCTGTAACTCTCAAACAGTGGTTCTAATGGATATCTTTTGCCTATCTTACCATCCTCCATATTGTGTGTGGGGTCAAGATAACCATTGGTCTTTGTCCAAGCATGTTTGTCACATTTTTAGTCGATTAGAACCTTTTAATTATTATAGTTTTAACTGTAAATAGTAGCATTTTCCTTACTATGCATTTTACCTAGTTTTATAGCCATTCCACGACTGACTGAAAGTGACTGAAATGTCAACATTTCTATTTAATTAAATTTACTGTATTCTCTTGTCTTTTCCATGTTCTTTTCCATGTGCAAAAGAAAGTAATGAACTACTTCTGAAAGTCCATAGACACTCTGATTAACTTAAAGAAGTTGAATATAAATAGGAAATTGCATTTTGTATACAAGACTAGTTGTCTAGTGGTGCCAATAATTGTGGGCAACGTGTTTTTGTTAAGAATATTTATTTATTTTTTTCCCCTTTCCTTTTTCTCAGAATAAATTTGCTTCCCTTCAAGGTTGGATTTTCCCTCATTGTTTTCATTGTGAGATTACAATAAATCACCAAAAGATAATTTTTTTATACCTGTTTTTAACATTAGCAGAGGTTCCAATAATTATGGAGGGTACTGTAACTATTTTTATAGAATTTACTGTAAAGTTAAATATGTGGTTTTAAGACAAATAATCTACAAACTAAAACTGTTTTTAACTGATTGATTGCTCCGTGTTAAAGTTCCCCCAGAGGCCTCTCAGTTTCCACAGCAGTGCCATGCCTCTCCGTGTGTGTGCGTCAAAGAGCGGCGCGTCTGGAGTGGTTAGTGTGGGAGTCTCTGTCACGGCACTGTACTCTGCGATCTGTTAGCACATGGGGGGTTCTGTCTCTGAGGCATATCAGGTGTAAATGACTCCCGCGGCTCCCTCAATAGGTCACGTCTAAATTTAATTTATCTCCTTTAGCCAAACTGCCCATGGCAGGTTTGGGCACACTTGCTGTGGCACAGCTTGGCATTCTAATGTTTTGTAAATAAGACACAGCTTGTCTCTGCTAATATTACTTAGGCCCTAGTTCCTGCGAATCACTTAACGTGTAATACAACACCTCTGACTTCATGCTGAGGATAAGGCAAGGGCTCTATGCGTCTGAGGTAGGAGGAGCACATGGCTGGCAAGGTCTGATGGAGGACTCCGGCACTCCTCCAGGGTGTTTATGTGTGTGTTGGAGGAGCAGGTGGACGGACTTGTTCATGCACTTGCTGCTTAAACTATTTATGTCTGCTCTTTTCACTACCATTTAATGGGCATTTTGACGGATTGGGTAGCAATCTCTGTGATGTCTGTTGATTGAGTTGCTCAACATGTGTAGGTTTTATTGGTATACATCTGTGTGCACACCAATATTTGAGACTATCAGTGAAGAGTTGCAGTGAATTTTGGCAAATACGTGAATCTATTTAAATATCTTAGCTATGTTTATAATTAAAAGCCTGACATGGGTGTGTGTCTATAAATGTGTCTCTGTGTGTATGTAATGTACAGTATGTGTGTGTGTGTTTGTGTGTGTTCAGATTTACAGGCTGTCTATCGCCCAGTGACCCTCTTCAAACCCTCTTCCAGCTGCTGTCCAAGAGAATCCCGACCGTTGCCACGGTAACACTAAGCCCACTAACCTTCATAACAGCATGACACCTATAAATTCGAACATGAGTGTCCCCTCTCCCCTATAGATCCTCACTAAATATACAGAAACCTTTACTGGTAAAAACTGCCTGTACAGCCAAAGTCATTTTAGGCAAGTTCCTCCACTCGGCGGCCATTTTGCAACACACTTTGGGCACTTATCGGGCATCTATTTCGGGCAGAACTGTGCGTGCACAAGGCTTCACTACACCAACCTCACTCCAGCTGTGAGATCACGACACATGATTGGCACAATGTATTCACAACATACCTCATGATTGGCACGATGTATTCACATACCAACTTTTAGTGGTGGAAGAGGCGGAAATGTAGACGACTGCCATACATTTCTATGCGAGATTCTTTGTTTGCTGTGTCTCCTCATTGAAAAGTCTCTGGTACAGCTAACAAACATTTATGTTTCCTGAATACAGAGAACCGAAAAGCATTGACCCAGAAAGAGCCTTGATTGATGGTGCCCTATGATGTCATGTTAGCTCTATGTTAGTTCTGATTTCTTGTGGGCAGTGCTGCGGGAGTGACAGGTGGGGCGACTGGAAGCCCCATTTGTCCGTCATGCTGTCCAACGAAAGTGAGGATTGCGATACTCACCGCAGGGCTATCATTACCATGGGAGACACGCTAGGTATGTGTGTGGCAGAATTTCACAAAAGAGCCGCCGTCTCACCTTGACGAAAATGCCATGTAATTGTTTTACTGAGGTTTGTTTTGGCCTTAACTGTACCTTATGAGATCTTGAAAAGCAAACATGAGTAATTCCTCTTGTAGCCTCTAGGGGGCAGCTGCATGCTGCTCATATCTGCTACCTCACAGCACGTACTCCCTTTGGTGTGTACACAAACAAAGCTGAACGCCTGGTGCTTCTTGGCAGTAGTCACAGGTAAGGCTTGGACAGAATTCGCCTTATTCACCCGGCGGCCAGAACGAGGCTAAAGGGTACACTTGCCATCAC
Source organism: Alosa alosa (assembly GCF_017589495.1). Taxonomy (NCBI): domain Eukaryota; kingdom Metazoa; phylum Chordata; class Actinopteri; order Clupeiformes; family Clupeidae; genus Alosa; species Alosa alosa. The sequence continues at coordinate 6,276,363 of NC_063197.1, forward strand.
ACCTCAGTCCAGGGTGGTGGTATTGCACTCTGTTTGCAAACTTCCAAAAAAAAAACTCACTGAAGAAGAAGAACAGGTCAGTGAACCCTTCTTCTTTTTCGGCAGTTTGCAAACGGAGTACATTACCAGCACCATCTGCTGAACTGAGGTGTAATGGCAAGTGTACCCTTTAGCCTCGTTCTGGCCGCCGGGTGAATGAGGCAAATATCAGGATACCTGTTGAGCATGTTTGAATTCTCTGCTGTTGTGTGAAAATAAAGACTGAGGTAAAGCTGACGCTCTGTTTGGATGTGTTCTGTCTCTGTGTAGTCTTCCCTTTCTGAAGTTCATTCAGAGCTCAGCGATGCAGTGCACAGAGGTGTTTGAGTACAGCCAGAGGCTCGGAAACCCTGCTCAGGTTGACCCACCTTTTCAGGTATGTTTCTGCTGATTAGATGTCACAACAGGAGAGAGGAATTTGCGAATTTTGTCTTCAAGTGTCGAACTTCCTGAACTCATGAGGCATTGTGTGTGTGTGTATTTGTTTGTGTGTGTGAGTATGTCATTGTCCGATGTATCTGCAGGTGTATAAGTTCCTGTATGCTTGTCGTCTGATGGACTGCGGCCTTGCCTCTCAAGCCTACCACTACTGTGAGGTGGTTGGGAAAACTCTGCTCACACTGCAGGAACCCCCCACGGTGCTACTGAAAGAACTGATAAAGGTAGTCACAGGAGTACCATAGACACACTAGACACACACACACACACATACACACACTTATTTACATACACACACTCATTTACATACACAAAAGTAGGGGATGGAGACAAATTGACAAGCGTTATTTTTGTGGAGAGAATGTGCAGGACTGGACGGCGGTCATATTTTATACTGCTTTGCGGTACATCTAGTTTTGTTACCGTTTCGTGGCTTCCGCTGAGAAAACAAATAGTTGGCCACACAAATTTGACAGATTCAGGTGTTGCATGACAACGTCACACAAATAGAACTTGACAGATTCAGGTGTTGCATGGCAACGTCTTACTTGCTGACTTTCACTTTCCATTAAGCGAACCAACCACTCGCAGAATGATATGAAAGACACGAATAGAAGCACAAAACCCATTTTCCTTGACAGCAGTCTGTTATACGTAGCAACGTTCTGTTATACAAAATGATCAGACCTTAGAACGTTGGGAAGTCCTATTCAAGTGAATGGAGCATTCTGCAGCATTATGAAGAGCCGTGTAATAAACGCCAATAAAACCCACACACACACAGAGTTGAATTAACATAGCTTAGCTGACCTATCACATGAAGAATGGATTCTTGCAACAATTAAGGCCAACCTGTGGAAATAAACTATGCAATTTCATGTTCCTGTTCCTGATTGTTACCAGTCCTTTACATTTCATTATGGGTCCTTGAAATGTCATGGGAGCATTTTGAAATGTCAATGAAATTGTGGTGCCAACCTGTGAGGAACAGTGCTGTGCCAAGGACTCTGTGTGCAAAATATACTGCTGAGCCACGTGAGCCCATCTTGATCCTCCTCCTCAGCTGACCGACAGGCTAAAGCACGCTGAGGCCTCTCTGGCTGACACAGGAGCAAACGGGGACTTGGAGGATCCTGATTGGCTGATCCAGCTGCGTGCCAGAGAGATCGGAGCTCAGGTACCCTACGAGTTTCATGTGGGAGTAAAACATTCTATCCATGTGAACTTTGTAAACTTTCCCTAAAGACTTTGATACGAGGTGTTAATTACCCCTAAACTGCTTTATAGGTACTTTATGAAGCTGAAACCTTTAGTAACATTAAGCAATAATGCAAAGCTTCAGAGTTATTAGTAATGCCATGCAGTAGACTATGAAAGCATTTGATTGGTGTGAGAAATTGGCAATGTCTTCAGACTCAATAGAGGTTTCATGGATGAAATCTAAGGCAATAAACTAGCCTATAAACACTTTGCATCACCAAGGCTAATATTGTTAACTAAGGCCTCACACAATTAAACAAGCACAGGAATATGATTAGATAAAGTTGGGGCTGTGTACTCACCATTTTAAAAAGGTCTCTTTTGTTAAAGGAGAATGCCGGTGTGATATTGACCTAAAGTGTGTTGAAACATGATACCGAGTGTGAACGGATGTCTCATAGCCCATCTCGGCTTGTCCCCTGCACTCCAAAATCTGGCGCTAGTTAGCCGATGCTACCAACAGCTTTTTCAATGGTGGTGCTTCGGCATCGGGCTAGCCATGCAAATAAATCACTGTTTTACACCATTTACGAGGCTCAGTGTATCTCCACACTTCATTGGTAGACTTCCGAGGGCCCTGACATTTAAAACGAGACATTGAGAACTTTGAAAAAGCACTGGTAGTTTACTTAACTAGCGCCAGATTTTGGAGTGCAGGGGACAAGCCGAGATGAGCTATGAGACATACGTTCACACTCGTTATCATGTTTCAACACACTTTAGGTCAATATCACACCGGAATTCTCCTTTAACGAGTCGTTTATATTTTTAAAGGTTTAAAATTTTCCTGTCTACATGGAGACTCCACTCTGTAAGCTTTTTAGTTTTTTTGAGTTTTCATACATAAAATACTGTTTCACAAGCTGGTCACACACAACTATGACCACTTGAAACCTATTGAGACCCCCTATACAAACAGACATTAAAAACACTTGATTGTAAAACTAACACCTACAGTATCACCACTGTCTCATTGTCCCAACCTTTAAACACAAACTTAAGACCTGGCTCAAAGCAAGCCGAATATGTGAGCGTAGGTATTGTGTGATAATTGTATTGTATGATTTTCTGTGTTTTTCTGTCTTAGTTGTTTTATTTTTACTGTATGTTTTATTCTAGGTTGCCCTGTTAGGATCTGGCTAGGGTCAGCAGATGAAAATTAACTCTGGCTATTTGATTATTGAGCATTGTCCCTGGAGAATTAAAGGGGAACTATGCATTAATTTGCCTTAATTTAACAGCTTCAGAGTCTTTGGAATGGTAATATGACTTTTTCTGGGTTGAATGGTGGCCGTCTCGCACTTTTGGTCCGACGAGCCACCGGCCTCAGAGTCAGAAAGTCTCGCGGACTCACGATGTAACAAATTGCTTTACGGCTCTACACACATACACACCAGACACCGGCTAGAAAAAAGGTAGCGATGGAGTTTCTTAGACATTCATCATGGCAGAGCCAGCAAAAAGAAGCAAAAAGCAGGTAAACCGTTGTCGAGAGGGGGGCAGACTGACGAGGAGTGTACTCTGGAAAGCTGAAGGGGGGAAAACTACAAGCAAAAAGCGACAGTTACAGTTAGTTACATTAATTTTTACTGTACCCCCCCTCCCCCAAGTGTTGCTGTTGAGACTTAGCTGTTCACTTTGTCTTTGTGTTTTAGGTTTCAGACATGCTTATAATCACTTACACATTGAATTCAATTGATGTTTTAACTCCAAGTAACACAGAGGCTGACATTTTCTGACATGATCTGGCAACATGGCTTTCCTTTTAATTGTTGTTATAACAGTGACTTAGAAATATATATTTGCTTAGATGAAGCACTGGGTTTGTAATGATCCATACCAGCCAGCTGGAGTGGAGAATGCTGTGGATCCTGAAGAGAACAGAGTTGGCTCAGGTAACACCCCACCCCACCCCCTTGACCCAGTTTCCAGTATCAGTCAGCAAATCTTTCTCTGTATATCCACTAGGGGGCTGTGTCACACTGACCATGCTCCGGTGACCGTCTTGCTGGAAGCCAAATGCACTCACCAGCTCTGTATAATTCTTCGAGTGAGTTAAGTGTGTCAGTGGGGAACGTTAAGAATGTGTGATTCCTGTTTATCCCTCTGCTGTAGGTGTGCACTCTGACAATCAGCATTATGGCGAAGGGGCGTGGGCACTCACTGCTGCTGCCACTGCCACTGCCACTGGCCTGCCAGACTCCCTCCCCGATGGGGCCCAGGGGGGCTGGATCCCACAAGTGGACGGCTCTCCTCCAAGCACAGGTCAGCTGATGCAGGAGTCCCCACTGCTCACAGGCTACGGGCAGATGATGGTACCCTCACTCACGGAACCCAGAAAACAGGCGGAGTCTGTGGCCAAGCCTATCCCACACTGTGCTGCTCATCACCAGGGTCCAAGTCTCCTCCCCATCCTGCCCAGCTCCTATTATCCCCCTCCAGGAGAGGCTCTGCATCCATCCCCCTGCTCTCCTCCAGCAGAGCCCCAAGGTCAGGATGGAGGACAAAGCTTGCAGTCTCCTCAACTCCTCATTTTGCTATAATCTCCACAAATATTAATATTTGTATTATGTGTGAATACAGACTGTTTGGTTGAACAGAAGGCACTTCTGTCTTTTAGCATACTTGAATGTATCATCCTGCTGAGTGGATCCTGCTTATAAAACAATATTAAACATATACTGTAGTAGAACAATATAGGCAAATTCTCTATACATCACTATTATCCCCTAGTTACCCTTGCATGTACATTTGAAATGAATTGAGATATATAGCTCTAACCATGATATGTGTTGTAGTTTGTAGTATAGTACAAAATATACAAGGCAAATTCTAACACTGACATAATGGAAATGTTACATCACTATTATCCCCTAGTTACCCTTGCATGTAAATCTGAAATGAATTGAGATATATAGCTCTAACCATGATATGTGTTGTGGGAACCACCACCTTATTCCTCCTCTGTAGGTCTAGGCTTCTCTTCCGGACCAGCAATGGTAAGTAATGAATTAGATCAAATCGTTATCTGACCTGTGAAGAACTTATTTGATGTCACATTTGTGCTTTTGATGACATACATTAAGTTGTACTTGAATTTCAAATGTTTTAAGTGTTCTGGCAGTGTAGTTGCACAAGTAAAAAATTGACGTCGGTCAAATGTAAACCTACACTTCCGTAGGTGCCTCTCTACACGAATGATGCGACCCCGGGGGGCGGTGATTTGGCCGAGCCGACCCAGTTTCCAATCCTGCCAGAGCCCAAAACCAAGGACACAGCAAGCATCCAACCAGGCAAAGTGGGTGTCGCCTGCAGACCAAATGCCTACCCTCTACATAAGACATTGTTGAGCTTATGGTTTATCGATTATTATTCCTTTCGCAGAGCACTAAGGCGGGCTGGTTCAGTGGATGGTTCCGGAGCAAGGCGAAGGACACGAAGAGCGAAGAGAGTGATGTCGCCCCCCCTTCTGCCCCACAGGTATGATGTCATCGGCCAGACATTGGGTGTGTGTTTTTGAAGGAATATGGGGTACATAGTGATGCACTCAGTGACAATCAAATACAAATGGAATCAAATACAGCACTGAGCTGTTTTGGTCAGTTTCATGTGTGACATGAAGCAAAGGTGCAGTAAGCAAATGGGCTTTTTGCATTGGATTTCTTTTTGCATTTTGCAAGAAGTAATTCCCTAATTTTAGATGCACAGTTTAAATCATATGACTTGCGATCCATTACCACAATTATTCTAGCAGCCTTTCTTGTCAGCGGAGGATAATGAATTCTAAAACATTGTCGGTTCTGAACCTCACTGCTCATTCAGTATCCTCTTTTTTTAACTTTTTTATTTATATACTTTCCATTCTGCTTTCATTTCTACAGCCTCAATATTACTAGTTGAGAAAGAATGAATGAAATAATGAAATGTATTGATGCTGAATAAGGCAAAATAAGGCTTTGGAGTTATATATATATGGAGTTATGGATATAACCAATTAGAATTAATATTATGTTTGAATTTCTTATGCACAGATTGTCTAATCCTAGTGTATATGTGCTAGTCCTAGTGTATTACATTGTACTTAACAGTTTAATAACTATGTAACAAAAACTGGCAAGGACTAACAAGGGCAAGAACATTTTTATCACATCTAGCAAACTACTATTAACAATGCTTGAAAAACAAACAGTTTTAACATTGTAAAATATGGATATAATATATAATCTATTAAATGTATAGATTTATAGATTTTATAGATTATGTATTATATTTACATATTTATTCTGATATTTGAAAACAACCTTTAAAAGGCGTAATTCTGTTGTCACTAACACAGTGTTTTGAAGAACTGTAGCCTACTATAGCCCTGCTTCTTAACCTGTTAGTAGGTCAAGCCAAAAGCTAACATACATTGTGTGAGGAACCTTTTATACCTAGATTTAACATTAAAGGGAGTCAGGTTCACAAATGCACAACTAAATATTTCATCACTTACACTGTTATGTTATTAATTTGTAAGTTTTGCTATGTGAAAAAAAGGCACTGTGTGTCTTTAAAGTGGTGCTTGTATAACTGGCCCATTTTGAGCGAGACAGCAATGCGACTCACGAGGCACAACTTTTTGTACATTTTGCAGGAGCCAACGAGCAGTCCCATTTTTTCGTCGGGGCCACTTCAAACATCAGTGGAATCCTCTAGAACATTAAACGCTCCCCCTTTGTCCACAGGTGTCAACCCTTTCTCCAGACAAGCTGGTAAGTTCAACAGCCTGTTGACCTTAATAAGTATTGTGCCACAGTATGAGGTGTAGGTCAACAAAATATCATCATCTTAAAGATAGTGAACAGCTAGGGTAAAGCTAATGTGTGAAACTATCCTAGTGTCTTCACCCAGTGTATTTGGATGTGTTTGGGATGTTGTTGTGGTAGGCTTTCTGTAATTTCTGCTCTCAAAGACAAAACAAATGGAAGAGTCTCCTGGTTGGTTGTATGCACAGCCCCCCTTTCTCCTTGCCAGAGTTTGCAGCTGTGTAGTCATGACGCAGTAAAGAACTCAACTTAATGGGTCAAGTTCAGTTGCAAGGTACACGCGAAAAAAATAAAAAAAATAAACCACAGAACAGACAAAAAACACTGGGAAGCGATGTTTAAGAGGTGTTATGAAAAATAAAAGCCACGTATTAGAAACAATGACCCTGGTTTGTGAGAACTGATTTTAAAAGAGTTTCTAATGGATGTTGGGGATGTCGTCCATGGATGTAGGGGAGTCCAAATCAAGAGTTACTTGTAGTTCATTCCATATGGCATATGTTCAAAAAACAAAACAACGGTCTAGCTCAAAACTCCTGATTAATGTACTTTTGCTGCCAAAGGAAAATTTGAAAAAGTGTGTTTCACCTCACTGTGTGTTCACTGGGTGCTCTGTGTGTTTCACTAATTCATGGATGGGATAAATACAGAGACCAAATTCCTTGTATACGCAAGTATACTTAAAGTAAACCTGATTTACATTTAGATTTTTACATTTACAAAGGAAAAGTTTTAACTCCTTATAGACCCCAGCTTGCAGTATACTGATAGGTGGAACAAGCCTCTTTAGATGTGATGTCCAAAAACTCATACAATTTCAAGACACACCTCACCTTATTGTCACAGAATAAGAATGTCCACTCAATTTTGACAATGCCAGATAGAACCATATCATTCTAACAGCCGAAAAACATGTAGGAAACATAAACAGAAGAACCTGAGGTCTACTGAGTATAGCCAGAGATAGCCTAAATATAGCTTTTTATTACTGCATATTCTATATTCAATCTGTGTGTGGGACTGCCAAGGACATTTTTCTTCACGTGACACATCTTGTTTTCTCATTTAGCTGTAGGTCAGGCTCCGGGTGTATTCATGACACCGAAGCACGGGTCTATGCCACAGGTGAGTTTCTGTGACAGCTGCCCTTCGGCACATGGATCTGAAAAGCTAGTGTGTGTCTAGTGTGTGCACCAGGGATGGAAATTAAGTATTTTTTCCACCTGCCACTGTGGCTGGTGGATTCCAAAATCTACCAGCCACTCAACTTTTTTACCAGCCACTAGAGAAATGGCATGAAAATGTGATATCATGACTATAGTAGCCTACTTAAAATGATCACGGTTATCGGCATTATTGCGATACTACTAAAATGTGCTGAATTTTGCCCTAAACCTACAAGCACAGTAGCAACAAAACTAAAAGCCAACAGAACCACAATAATATGCCATAGTGTCATGTCATAAAAGTGGTGTGGCTCCTTTAGGAACTCACGTTTGTGTGAGTTCTGGAGCATCCTATAATCGACTCTCCACCTTGATCTAACTATACACGGGTTTCCCGTTTACCAACAAAACTAGATGCGCGCGCAGCCGTGAGGCAGAAGACGCTTGGTGGCCGTCCACAACATTATAAACTTAACCTAAATAGTCAGCTGCTGTAAGCTACAATCGGATTTTTTTGTATACCCCTGTTGTCTCAATGATTATAACATCTCATTTCAGACTATATTTCAAAGTTTGACGTTCATTTACATTATTAATATAACATCGTATTTTGTCATTTTTGGCGAAGACATGCATTCCGTTAGGGATATTGAACATATTTAACATTCTCTAACCATTGTGATTTCGAATTGGTGCAGTTTTCAGCACAAAAACTCATTTTATTCTTTTGCTCTTTTGCATTGCTCTATGCTGTTCTATGGTGCTTTCTGCCTCTTGGTTGCGAACGCATGTTTTCGTGACGTTGCATAGAAATCCATGTATACTGTACATCATCTGATTTAAATATTTACAGGTATCAAGGCTATATTTAACATTTAGTATTTATTTTCTGTTTGGCCTGTTATGAAATCATGCACTGAACAATAAATGCACAGCTCAGCTTTAGGAAACTTAATGCTTAGCATTTTGTGAAACTACATTGGAAAAACTCTGGTTTTAATATTTACAGTTATCTAGGCGATATTGTTAACATTTATTTTGTATTTGGCCGTATCGTGTATTACAACAGTCCAAAGTTAGAGACCTCGTAGACATTTGCTTCAATTTCAAAACCGGATTACTCTGACGGCTAATTGCATAACGGAATGCTTTACACCTTTGTGTTCGGTAAATTCTGCTGTTTATTCTGATATGTAGGCTAATCTCCTGAATGAAAAGTTTGTAGGATATTCTACCACGACGAATGGGTGTGGAGATGTCCGCCTGTTTGCGTCATAGGTCTAAATCAGGGGTGTCAAACTCAAATTCACAGGGGGCCAACATTAAGAACTGGGAGTATGTCGCGGGCCAAGCGCAACATTTATTGAATAACCTATGTTTTTATTGAATTAAAACTATATACACACAAGGAAAAAATAGAATGCAGGCATTTCTGAATATAGCCTAATAGAAAAAAATATATTGAATATCTGAATAGAAAAAATCTATTGGCCTATTTTTTGCAGGTGAACTATAAAAATTGTAAATAACATTTAACATGTACATTTACATGTAATTGTAACTATTAACAGTTAACAAACTCTCCCTCTGAGAATGGCCGTGCTGTTTGCGCGATATCCTGTGCAACAGTAAAACTCGCTTTTGCAGCATCATCACTTGGCTTGGCTTGGGTAGTCTGGGTAGTCTGCACTTGCTTTCAATTCTCCCACCTTCTCTAGCTTAAGCTTCGCATCCAGATCTTTGTATTTGTCTTCATGTTTAGTTTCGTGGTGCCGTTTTATGTAGTACTCTTTAGTGACAGCTACGGTGAATCCACATACCAACCAAACGGGTTTGTCCTTGAATAATATGAACGTATAATCGTTTTCCCACCTATCTTGAAAGCTCCGATTATCAATCTTTCGCTTCGCCATTTTCGTTGATAGTTTGTCTGGTTGCATGGATACGTTTTGTTTATGAACAGAAAAGGCGACATTAACGATCCAACGCATTTTGGGATTTGAAGTGTTATCGATGTATGTAGCAACTTGATGGGCTGCGTTGCCCTGGGCTGCGCTCATGCGCTGAATAGAATAGCGTGCTGGGCCAGCTCTAACGCGGATGCGCTGAAGAGAATACTGTCGGGCCAGCTCAGATATGGATGCGTTGTATAAACTACGCGGCGGGCCACTTCTAATACAGATTGAATAATGACCTCGCGGGCCACAAATAAGCAGCCAAAATGGCCCGCGGGCCTGAGTTTGACATCCCTGGTCTAAATAGTAGCATGTCATCTTGTGAAGGTGTCCCGGGCCGGATTAAAATAGCTACGGGCCACTTCAAAAGACAAATTCGCGTCAGAATATTAGTCTGTTTAGATACAACGCAGATCCACAAATCTCACTAGATTTGTTTATGCAGTCATCCTGAAATAAGCTAGCAGTGGCACATGAAAGCATAGCGACAGTTTGTTAATGGTAATGGCAAAAAGTGAAGCACTGCACCAGTGACTATAGGCTATGCTGCAGGTGGCGGCTCACTGGTAGCCTAGTTGTTGAACTTCAAATCAGCGCGATTTACGGCTGGTAGCCTAACGTTACATGATCCCTACAGACACTTTTTTATTTTTAACCGTCAATAACTATGAAAATTAGATCGGATCTGACTATTTGTGGTAGCCTATGCTAGCTCTATTTATCTACCCGCCATAGTGGCAGGTAAGTTGACCAAATTCACCCGCCAGCGCACAAAACTACCCGCATTTGGCGGGGGGCAGGTGGCTAATTTCCATCCCTGGTGTGCACGTGTGTGTGTGTCTGTTTTAACTCTTGAAGCAGTACTCTACTGCCTTCCTAATGTTTTGCTCTTTGTTTGTTGTTTTGCTGTCTACATGCAGAGTGCTTAGCATAGGACAGGCCCAAAGGATTCTTCAGGATGAGGATAACCCCACGGATAGGTCAGCAGCAAGTAAAAGAGCATTCCAGACGTGGACATCAATATTTGATCAAGCCAAAACAATGGAATTGTGGGACAGCACCATGTGGCAATTGGCATACAATTCCTTTTTTGGATACTAGTTTTGTGTTTTCCAGCCTTTGGAGGTTACATGCTGCTGGGCATAGGAGCACGCAGGTCAAAGTTGAAGGGTGGACGAGGGGGAGGAAGATCGGCTTTTAAGGGCCTGGCACCATGAGGAAGCTCAACAGCTGAAGCCTTGTGGTTTTGTGCTGAGGGCTGGGAAAGGACTGCTTGGATGCCAGAGAGAGCGAGAGACTGTGGGGTTGAGGTTGGTGAGGGGGGCCGGGGGGTGGGGGATCTGTGGTAGTAGGGGTGGGGGGTGGGCTTGTATGAGGTGGTGGTGGTGGGGGGGGATGGGGGTATTGCTGTTGACATGCTTGATGTACCCCAACAGCCTCATCTTTAGTGAGGCAGCATGTTTTGTGTCATCAGCAAAAGGGCAAAGCAGGATAAACACTATATGACCAGAATACCCACTTTAGCATTCTTAAATCTGCACCAGCTGACTGAGCATGCTGCACAGTGGTGTGCGGGTGTGGAGGCCTGGCTGGGGGATGGACCATGGGCGGGGACAGAGGAGGTGCTCAGCTCACACATGGGAGTAACAGGGTTAGGGTGACAGGCTTGGCTTCGCTGCATGGTGGTGATGAGTGCCAACAGCCAATAACACATACTTTACATTCTGCAGTCTGCCTGGCAACTTTCTTTCAATACCACCCCACACACACTCCAAGGATTAATGAAAATGTATTGTGTCCAATCTGCGACTTAGTCACACCAGCACTTTGGGTCCTAAAATGACATTTAGTAATAAAACAGTTTTCTATCTTAGGTGATAACCACAGAGAAATGAAGAATACAATACTTGAATAAGGATGGTGCATACTTCAAGAAGTTTAAAAAATAATCCGAAGTGTTTTGTAGCGACAGAGACATTGTTGGGATTCTGGAGCTAAATGTATTAATGCATTCCTGTACTATTTGTTAGTTTTTATTTTTCTGTTCTGCCAGAAGCTCAAATATGTAAGTGTGTCACCAAGCCACCCCACAGCTGTCTGTAAACACAGTGTACAGTAGTGACCACTGAAATTATCCACAGAAGAACAACATGTCCATTTCATTGAATATGATCTAGACTCACTGGTCTAGTGCCAGACTGACCCAGTGCACTACCATGTGTGTTGTTATATAACAGTCACCCTGACAGTGGGCTCCAAGCGTCTGATTTAGATTGACTGCTCTGATTTTGGCAGTTGTTTATGTGGGGATGTAGTGGCATATCAGATGTGCATCTGTATCAGTTTTAAACGAGCTTAATGAGTAGTTCACTGGGTGTTTTGCATCAATACTGCATAGGCCTATTTATTTGGGTTATTAAAGGCAGAAATGTATGATGAAATAAGTGTGGGTCAGATGTGGAGTAACAGCAGCTTCAGGACAAAATAAAGAACCATAATGAGAACCCTAAACAATCAAAGAACCATAATGAGAACCCTAAACAATCAAAGAACCATAATGAGAACCCTAAACAATCAGGCACTGGTCAAATTAAGTATAGCAGTGTTCAGTAAAGTAGCCTGTAATTCATCTTGTGATGAGTTGATTGCCTGAATTGTAATGTAATATTTTCTGTTCAAAAAGCGACCTTCATGAGTAGTTCACTGGATGCCTTATAGTATAGTATAAGTATATATACTCTTTTGATCCCGTGAGGGAAATTTGGTCTGTGCATTTATCCCAATCCGTGAATTAGTGAAACACACTGCACACACAGTGAGGTGAAGCACACACTAATCCCGGCGCAGTGAGCTGCCTGCAACAACAGCTGGCGCGGGGGAGCAGTGAGGGGTTAGGTGCCTTGCTCAAGGGCACTTCAGCCGTGCCTACTGGTCGGGGTTCGAACCGGCAACCCTCCGGTTACAAGTCCGAAGCGCTAACCAGTAGGCCACGGCTGCCCCGTAAACCATAATGAGAACCCTAAGCGAGCTTAATGAGTAGGTCACTGGATGCCTTGCATCAATAGATAGATAGATAGATATTCCCCTTGAATTTCCCCTTGAATTTCCTCAAGGGGAAATTCAAGGGTCTCAGTAGCGTAAAGACATAACACACAACATGCACTTACAACAGAAATGGTAAACATTAGTATAAGTATAAACATATAACTAAACTCAACTGTACAATAAAGTCAGTAGAAGATCAGATAAGAATCTAACAAACTAAATACTAAATACACTATATAAGTTAAATTAAGAAAGTCCAATGTGCTTGAGGGTGATCAAGCATAAGACGCTTGTAGTGACAGGGCCAGGACTGGTGAGGTGCTAAAGGGAGTGAGTGTCGTGATGAAGGTGCAAACAGTAGTCCAACCATAGTCCTTAGTTGTGTGTGCCTGGCAAGGTGCTCAAGAGAGTGGGTGTCATGGTAAAGGTGCAAAAAGTAGTCCAACATTAGTCAACAGTGCAACAGTAGGGTCTACAGACCAGCATAAATAATATAGTCAAATAGGAGAGTAAAGTGTAATGTAAACAAGGTAAAATAAAAACTATTTCAGTGCAAGAACAGGTTGAGGTAAAAGTGTAGCAGTAAAACAGTAGTGAAACATTAGGCTGTGTACAATAGTAAGTAGTAAGCAGTAGTGGGCAGTCAGTACTCAAAAAACATGGACGTGGAGAGGCAGACAGACTAAGCAGAGAAGTCTATCTCTCCTCTCCCCTTTAGTGAGGCATTGAACAGTTCAATGGCCCTAGGAACAAATGACTTCCTCAGCCTTTCAGTTGTGCATGGCAGTGGCCAAAGTCTCCAGCTGATCAAGCTCTTTTGGTTTTTGATAGTGCTGTAGAGCGGATGACATTCATTGTCCAAGATGTTGATCAGTTTGTTTAGGGTCCTTTTGTCAGCTATTGAAGTGATGCACTCCAGTTCAGCTCCCACTACAGAGCCAGCTTTCCTTACCAGCCTGTCAAGTCGCCCAGCATCCCTCTTCTTTGTGCTTCCTCCCCAGCATACCACTGCATAGAAGAGGGCGCTGGCCACAACAGACTGATAGAACATCCTGAGAAGCTTGCTGCACACATTGAAGGACCGCAGCCTCCTCAGGAAGTACAGCCTGCTCTGTCCTTTCTTGTAGAGTGCATCAGTGTTGGCTGACCAGTCCAGTTTATTGTCCAGGTGGAGACCCAGATACTTGTAGGTGCTTACCACCTCCACATTGACCTCATCAATGGAGACTGGTAGCAGAGCGGGCTTAGACCACCACCATCTCCTTGGTCTTTGAGGTGTTAAGTTGAAGGTGATTGAGTTTGCACCACTGCACAAAGTCCTCCACCAGGCTCCTGTACTCCTCCTCTTGCTCGTCCCTGATACACCCCACAATTGCAGTATCATCAGAATCATTGCAGTATCATCATCAGTATCTTCTGCATGTGGCATGACTCGGTGTTGTAGCGGAAGTCAGATGTGTACAGGGTGAACAGGACTGGAGAGAGCACAGTTCCCTGTGGCGCTCCGGTGCTGCTGATCACAGTGTCAGAGAGGCAGTTCTTCAGTCTGACGAACTGTGGTCGCTCGGTCAGGTAATCTGTAATCCAGGTTACCAGGTGAGCGTCCACACCCATCTGCAAGAGCTTATCTCCCAGTCTGAGGGGTTGGATGGTGTTAAAAGCACTTGAGAAATCAAAGAACATGATTCTCACAGCACTTTTCCCCTTGTCTATGTGAGAATGTGTCCTGTGTAGAAGATAAGTGATGGCATCGTCCACGCCCACTTTCTCCTGGTATGCAAACTGTAAAGGGTCTAGTGCATGGCGTACCTGGGGTCTGAGCATCAAGACCAGCCGCTCCATTGTTTTCATCACGTGTGATGTTAGAGCGACAGGCCTGAAGTCATTCAGCTCGCTGGGGTGTGGTTTCTTGGGAACGGGGGTGAGACATGATGTCTTCCACAGTGTTGGAACTTGTCCGAGACGTAGACTCCAGTTGAAGATGTGCTTCAGTGGCTCCCCCAGTTCAGCAGCACAGGCCTTGAGCAGCCTTGGACACAGTCTGTCAGGCCCGGCCGCCTTACGAGGATGGAGTTTTCTTAAGAGATAACTTACTTGGTCCGCTGAAATGATGGGGGGGGTGAGGGGAGTGGAGGGTGAGGAGGAGGAGGGGTGATTCTGTGAGGGTTGTCGTGTGGCTAGAGGCTGATGGCCATTGGCTGAAGCCATTGTTGTCGCACTGCTCATGGTCACCATGTGGGGGAGAGGTGCGATAGCCCGATCAGCAATGATGGTGGAGGGGGCAGCATCTGAGGTCTGTGTGTCTGATGGCTGTTGACTGAGGTCGTTGTCACCTCTTTGTTCGTGGTAGCCATGTGGGGGAGGGGTGCAATCTCCAGTGATGGTGGGGGTGAGTGTTGCACTGGTAATGAGGTGGGGTGAGGGCTGGGGGATGGGCAATCGAACCTGTTGTAAAAGTGGTTCAGCTGGTTCGCTCTATCCAGGTCTCCCTCCGCAGAGCTGCTGCTCTTCTTAAGGCCAGTGATAGATTTCATGCAGTCCCACACCTCCTTCATGTTGTTATCTTGCATCTTCTGTTCCATCTTCCTTCTGTAGTCCTCCTTTGCCTCTTTCAGCTTAGTCTTGAGTTCCCCCTGTACTCGCCTCAGCTCTGCCATGTCCCCCTCCTTAAACGCCATCTTTTTCCTATTGAGAAGGGTCTTGACATTACTGGTTATCCAAGGCTTGTTATTTGGATAGCAGCGTACAGTCCTTGTGGGAACAACAATGTCCATACAGAAGTTCAGATAGTCAGTAGTGCAATGTGTGACCTCCTCTAAGTCTCCTCCATTCAGTAGCACACTCCAGTCAGTAGACTCAAAGCAGTCTCTCAAAGCCTCATCCGCTTCCGGTGTCCACTTCCTGAAGGTGCGCGTGGCAACTGGTAGCCTCTGAACTTTTGGCTTGTACATTGGCTGCAAATGGATGAGGTTATGGTCCGACTTCCCCAGTGGGGGAAGGGGGGTGGCACTGTAAGCATCTCTCACGTTTGCATACATGAGATCTATTGTCCTGTTTTTCCTAGTTGGGCAGTCAACAAACTGGTAAAAGTTTGTGAGGGTGGAATCCAGTGTAATGTGGTTGAAGTCACCAGAGATCGCAAAGAAGGCATCACTGTGCTGAGTTTGGAGCCTAGCGACAGTAGAGTGAATGACGTCACACGCTGTGTCCGGGAGGGCTTGAGGAGGCACGTAGACACAAACAACAATGGCGTGCGAGAACTCCCTCGGCATGTAGTATGTGCAATATGCAATATGGCGTATAGGTTTATTTATTTGGGTTCTAAACAATCACACAGAGGCTGTTCTGTAAATGTAGCTGTTTATCCAACATAGGACGAAATGTCTGTAAACACAGTGTACAGTAGTGACCACTGAAATTATCCACAGAAGAACGACATGTCCATTTCATTGAATATGATCTAGACTCACTGGTCTAGTGCCAGACTGACCCAGTGCACTACCATGTGTGTTGTTATATAACAGTCACCCTGACAGTGGGCTCCAAGCGTCTGATTTAGATTGACTGCTCTGATTTTGGCAGTTGTTTATGTGGGGATGTAGTGGCAATGAGTTTACTGGGTGTATTGCATCAATACTGCATAGGCCTATTTTTTTGGGTTCTAAACAATCACACAGACTCTCTTCTGCAAATGTAGCTATTCATCCAGCAAAGGCAGAAACACTATTTGAAAATTAGATAGAAAAGGTGGACCTTTCTTTAAAATGTAGTGAAAATGCTGTAGTGATTGACTGCAAGTGTAAATATGTCTTAGGTGTCTTTATTTCAGTGTCTCCTGAGGATCAAGATGGTACCTCTAACTCCGTTTTAAATGTGTTTTTGGATCACTTGAGCCAAGATGCCCTCTAACTCCATATAAATAGCTTGGTCATGGGGGTTTTGAGGATGTCCAATATTAAGCAGTGGCTTGCCAACCCAGTTCTAGTGCCAGACTGATCTAGTGGACTAACATGTGATGTTATATAAGAGTTGTAGGGTCAACAAATTGACAAGTTTACAAAGGGGCCCTCTCCACACTATCATCAAAGTGTAATGCTACTTTGAGCCTGGTCAGGGGTTTAAAAAAAGCGATTTGTTTTGACATGATGTCATACCCCTTGCGCTACAAGCTATAAGTTATTTTGTTATTAATGCAAAAACCGTCCAGTTCCAAACTACTCAGATTAATGTATTTTTGCTCCCAAATGAAATGTTGAACTTATCATCCATAAATAGACCCAAGATTGTTTTAACTCCTTAATTCCTTTAAGCACATAAACAATAAAACATTAAACACTACCAATAGTATTGCAGGATATTTTTTTAACTCTTAACTACAGCTGGCTTGATTGTGTACTCAGTAGAGCAGGAAGGACTCGCACACAGGGGACCAAAAAAACGTTTTAGACTGAAATCTTACATTTTAATATCATTCTTTTTAAGGCTAAAAAGAGTCCTTCCTGCTTTACTGAACTTCTCTGCACCATAGAACTGTCTCAAGGCTGTCTTGAACTACCTTGACTCTTTGAACTACTTGTTAGTGTACTTGTCAAAGGTACTGTAATTTCCCGCCACGGTTTATACATTGCAAAATTTTTTCAGCTATGAGGTTAATGTACGGGGGCAGTTAATATGGTATTAATGTTTTTTTTTACTTGCATAAAACACTGTCCTGCGGTATACACAATGCAGCTAATACACAGGAAATTACTGTACCCACCATTCCCACCATTGGGGAATGTCTTACTGTGCCATCTTATTTACGGCTTTTCAAAGCCACCATATTTGCTGCGTCCGGAATGGGAAAAATCCTGCCTTCTAAGATAGCATTTGGTGGCAGCAAGGCATGTCTGTTTCAAACCTTTCAAATTTTACCTTCTAGATATCTTCATTTTGGCAAATTTTGAAATCCTTCATGCTGCCTTCAACCAAAGATTCTTTAGAACCTCTCTGCGGCTATAGAAGCTAAGTATTTTGGTTGAAAATGCCCATATATACAGATAAGGTTCTAATGAAACTGCATTTCAACTGGAAATGTAATGAACTTGCTTGGACAAAGACTCATGTTTATCTTGCCCCTACACACAGTGAGGAACATAGTAAGAGAGGCAAAAACATTCATTCCATCTTCAAAATCTTCAAAAGTGACCTCAGTGCTAATAGATTATTTGGGGCATGCCAGGTAAAAGCATTTCCTGTCATTTAATTACAAATGTAAATTGCAGGAGTTACTGAATGCTACGGTGATTTTGTCTGAAATCATTGTCTATTTTCAGATGAGACAAAAATTGCACTTTTTGGCAAGAAGCAGTCTAGGTGGATTTGGTGTACATGTAAGCTACATATAAGAATGACTATACTGAAAAGAACCCCAAACCTAATATGATAATTATAGTGTAGGGTCTATGATATTTTGGGGTTGCTTTTATTCCGCAGGCCCTGGAAACCTTATTAAGGTGTATGGTATCAATCATGAACTCCAAGAAAAAGCTTCTGCCATTGTTATCTCAGTCCCCTGATCTACACTCCATAGAAAAATAGTGAGCCAAAGAAGGGAATGACCAAGTGAGGACCTAGGAATCTGAGATTTTGTGAAGAGAAATGGAATCTGGAGAGATTTAGTGAAGAGAAATGGTAAAGTGTTACCAATTTTTTATTTCTTTATGAGGTATTTTTGTTTCTCCACATAAACTTGCTTCTCTTTAAGGTTGGATTTTCCCTCATTGTTTTCATTGTGAGATTACAATAAATCACCAAAAGATTATTTTTTAGACCTGATTTTAATTAGGGGTGGCATTAATTCTGGACGGCCCTGTAACTCAACAATGCTACCCAAGCAATGGCTGAAACTGAGGGAAGATAAAGCATAACAGAGCAAATCAACACAATGTACAGCAGTAGAAAACAGAATAAACTGCACTCTTTTTACAGCAGTAGAAAACATAATAAACTGTGCTTTTTTCTTTTAACTGTGCACTTTTCTCTCTTTGTTGAGAAAGTGTTTTTGACACATAGTCTTTGTGCCACTCTGGGTCATGAACAGTTCTCCGCTGTGACGAAGCAGTCACAGGTGGTGTAGCCTGCAACGTCTTATGTGCTTCCTCAGGTGGATGTAGAGTTAAAGGCACAGCTCGGGTGCCTGGAGAAGCAGGGGCAAGATGGCTGGCATTCCAGACTTTACCATCAGAGAGGACAGTTGCAGGACCCCTCTGTGCAACAATCTGGAATGGTTTTGTAAACTTGTGTGCACCTTTCTTGACCCTAACAGGCTTTTTAGTGCACACAAAGCCACCAACCTGAAAAGTTGGAGTCTGTACGCTGCGAAGTTTGTCTGTGTATTCCTTTGACTTGATTTGTTGAATAGCGTCTTTTAGTGCTGCATGGTCCAGTTGTGTAGTGCGTGTAGGAAGGCTTTCCAGCTGAGAGAAAGCTGACCCATTGTCTGTCACCAACTCCAGTGGATTTTCCTTCACAGCTGAAGACAGTAGACAGGAACTGAATTACTGTAGAAGAAGTCACCTCAGAAGTGAACGCAACCTCTGGCCACTTGCTATAATCGACTAAGGTTAGGGCATAACAGCAATCAGGAGGAGCGCGGTGGTAAGGAGTCAGAACACGGCAGTTGTACAGATGAACTTATTCTTTACTTTACTAATTCTCACTCTCTCTTGTACACTTGTCTTTATCCATCTCATTACCATATCATAGCGACCCCTACAGGTTGCTAAGATACCACATGTAATAAAGCCATTGATTAGATTAGATTCAACTTTGTTGTCATTAAGCAGAGTACAGGTACAGAGCCAACGAAATGCAGTTATAACCAGAAGTGCAAAAGAAGCATTAAATACCATAGTGTAGGTTGGTACAGTATTCTGCAGTTATGTAGACGATACAGATTAATTATGTACAACATTGTATAGTTAGGTAAGTACAGATTTTCCAGATGAAATGTCTACACAGTGAAAACATTGTGTAGACAATGGAATTAAAATAGCCCAACCCTTCACCATACCTAGAGACTGGCATGATTTTATTTCAGTTAGCCTAGCTGGTTTGATTTGCATTGAGAAATGATCTTATGGATAGTACCCCATACCAATCTCTGTATGGTGAAGGGTATGTGATGATGTGGGGCTATTTTAATTATCTTCTATTATCCTGGATCCATGAAATAACTGGCCTTTAAAAATAAAAATCTGCCTGCCTCTATGGGAATTTAACATAGGGGGTTCCTTACTTATGCCCCCTGTATTTTAAGGAATAACATTTATTTATTTACAATACATGATTCATTCAAAAAGAAAATTGGTGTCTGTCACAGACTGAGCTGTGACGCACACGTGTACTTAGCGCGCAGGCGGCCATTTGCCAGCATCTTTAAATCACTGCTGTCCTGTCCTCAGTGATGGGCAGTAACGCGTTAGAAGTAACGCGTTACTGTAATCCAATTACTTTTTTCAAGTAACGAGTAAAGTAAGGGATTACAATTGCAAAAACAGTAATTAGATTACTTTTACTTTCCTGCAAGCAGCCTGCGTTACTGCGTTACTAAACCGTGATTTTGCCATAGACAGTAAAAGAATTTAGGATTTTGCCATATACAGACAGACATATAAACACGTAGATAAAATACTATAATAATAAGTGGCAACAAATCCATAGTTCCACAGGCTGATGGAGGGGATTTGGGAGTCATTAGTCCTTTGGGCAGATTTCACAACTCTTTGTAGTGCCTTTCGATCAGCAGCGTTGCGGTTACCGTACCATGCAGCAGGGCATACAACACCATACAACAGAAAATGACAGATTTGACTATTTTGTGGAAAATATATGCTAATTTTGATACCAGCAACATGTTTAAAAAAAAGTTGGGACGGGGTAATAAAATGCTGGATAAGTTGTGTAATGATAAAGAAAACAAAACGAAGAATGTTTCACAACTAATTAGGGTAAGTGGCAACACGATTGGGTATGAAAATGAGCATCCCAGAGAGGCAGGGACTGCACAAATGATGAAACAATGCCATTTTAATGCTTCTTAACATGAAATTGAGTTAATCATCTACAGGACATAATATTTTTAAAGCCTGTGGTGCAGGTTTTTTTCTGCTTCTTTTCTGGCAATTTTCTAGTTGTTAATAAACATTTAAACAATTATCCATTGTATTTGATGTTGTAAGGTATCACAAAAAAGAAAAATAATAAGGAAAAGTAGGTGATCTTTTAGCGGTTAGCACAGGTTTCCGATGATTCTTCTTTCTCCCACAATGCATTCCATGACGTCACATGAGGTACTCGCTTTGGGACGACAGACATTGAGAGAGACGAGTAGTGAGATTAGCAGCTAGTGAGAGAGTAAGTGTCAGATAGATAAATAGAGATAGAGAGATAGAGAGAGAGAGAGAGAGAGAGAGAGAGAGAATAGTATAACATAGCATAGATGGATAGTGAGAGAGAGATAGCATAGTATAACATAGCAGAGATAGATAGTGAGAGATAGCATAGCATAACATAACATAACATAGATAGCTGAGAGAGAGAGAGAGTAGATATAAATAGATAAAATGGTTTACTACTGTGTTTGTGCCGGGTGCAAGAACTCCAGCAAAACTGGAAATAGGGTCCATTCCTTCCCCAAGGACAAAGGGATCTTCCGAAGCTGGGTGCAGTTTGTCAAGGTTAGGCGGGCAGATTTTTCAGCTAGCTCTGTCACCGCCTTCTCGAGAATATGCAGCCAAGATTTCAAGGAGGAGGATTACCACTCAGGGATGCCAAGATGGTCTCACTTGGTTTAAAGAGTGAGAGGATGGCGAAGTTAAGTCCTACCGCTGTGCCGTCTGTCCATGCAAACCTCTGCCTGCCCTGTCCCGAGGTCGAGACACCGGCCAGTCGCAGTTTGAAAATTGCCACTGTAAGCATCATGCTAATGTTTACAAGCTGCGCCGCTAGCTAGCTCTGTGTGTATTTTGCATACCGTGTTTCCTTTGACACAGCCTCCACTACAAGCATGATCAGTCTGACATTAAAAGAGCATATTTCGTGATTCACGAATATGAGCCAAAACAAAGTAAAGCCCTGAAGTAAATGTCCATATCGCCATGAAAGCTTCATGGCTAGTGTTGGGATCAGTGGTGGTGATCATCAAGCAGCTTTCACACTTTCACTAAACAGTGTGTTTGCGTTTTGTGTTAGACTGCGGTTCTCTTTCACATATATTTGACCATGACAGTGTCGCCAGGGCTGTAGTGGAGGCTAACGCAAGTAAACACAGTTTACCCACCTCTGACATTTCAGAAATAGAGTTTATCCACTTCTCACTTCAGAGTTTAGCTACCTCCCAATACAGTAAATACACTACCTCATAGAGTTTATGCACCACATGCACTCTAGACATTTATTACCACTAGTATTGATGTAAACATTTAACAGTAACCTTCAACATCATCAAATATGTTCTGAATGTCTTTCATGTATTTTTTAAAACATCGAGTAGCGCATATCAGGGTCCACTGTAATGTAATCTTTTTTCTCTTGTATACCCTCTTCGCTGACCTTTTTAATATTTGTTTTCACAAGATGTTGAAAGACGCCTCACAGCAGAAGACCATGGACAGTGTAGACACTGTGGAGAGTGTCGATACTGGGGATCAGCTCTTGCTCTCCTCCACTTCTGATGCTGGGACACAGTGTGATTTGAAGCCCCCCCAATGGTCTCACGGTAAATCCTGGGTATTTTAAGGGGTAGATATTCTGTCTAAAACATTGCCAGTATGTAAGGACATTTCCATACACATTGATGAAATGAATATATAGCCTACACCAAAAACATAGCCGCTTAGATTTGCCATGAATGTTATATGTTTGTTTACTGCCTTTGCCACAGCTGTGCAGGTTAACCTGAAGCCCAAGATGGTCAGCGTGGGCACACAGACGTCTTTCAGCCCACAAACCTCCACTCCCCTCGCTAGTCCTGAACAGACAGATGATGATGATGATGATGATGATAACGCCTCTGTCATCAGTGACTTATCGTGGGTGCCTGAAGAGCCGATGCATGAGGAGGATGAGGAGGAAGTATATGATGAGGAGCCACCTTACATCGCAGGACCCTCACCACAAGTGAGATAATTTAAAACCAACAGACCATTTTGAATGCTCATTTTTTTATGTACTGTAGCTTTGGTAGTTTGACCCCCCTCATTTTTTGTTGTTGTAGTGGCATTGACAAATTCATTGTTTGCCAAGAGGAGCTGATGGGGCTCTTTGCCATCTGTCCGGCCTGTTGTGAGAGGTCGGACAGTAGCATCGTGCAGCAGGAAGGAACTTTTGTTAAGATCAAGCAGGTACGGTTTTGTTTACGCAGCATGCCATCTGATTAGAAAATCAGAATATCTCATTAAAATCTGATAGCTCTGACTGTCTTGCCAGTTAATTTACAGTGTGTACCAGGCTGGCTTTAGTCTGTTGGTTTGTGATGTCATCATATTTAAGTGTTATACTGTATTGGTCATGTGTGTTTCATTCAAGTTTCTTTTTTTACATATCTAGGTCTGTGCATCATGTGGCTACCACCGTTTCTGGCAAAACCAGCCAATGCTCCACAGGAACATGCCGACCTGCAACCTCCTGTTAAGTGGGGCCATTCATTTCACTGGCTGTTTGGCCACCCAAACATTAAGAATGTTGACCCTGTTTGGCCTGCAGTGCATCAGTGCAAGCAGTTTCTTTTGACATCAGCGCCACTATACCATCCCTGTAATCGTTCAGGCCTGGCAGAACGATCAAGCCAAGATTTTTAGTGATCTACGGGCAATGGATGGCGGGCTAGTTCTTGCTGGTGACTGCAGGTAAACCAGTGTGAGAGCTCATAGACCAGTTGCACGTTTTGATTTTGTTATTTGTTATCATGTAGGGTGGTTTAGTCGGCATTTGCAGATGACATGGTGTATTATCTTTACCGACCTTGGTTATTAAAAACTGGAAACATAATTAAAATTTGTAATTAATTCCAGGTCAGATTCTCCTGGGCACTGCGCGAAGTATGGGTCATGTTCTCTGATAGAGGACAGAGTGAACAAGGTGGTGGATGTTCAGCTTGTTCAGGTAAAACTGATATTATTAGACAAAGAAATGAACTCTGAAATGAAATGAAAAGAAAAGATTGTATCTTAATATAACGTCTTTCCACTAGTACAACCACGCATAGAGCTTTATTGTGTATTGCCTAACTAGAGTACGGTGTATCATAATGCCTGGACCAGCAACGCTTCGGTTCATTCACACCTCCTTCAACACCACCAGCATTCTACACTTACACTGTTATGTCATGTTGCAGAGCTCAGAGGTCCCTAACAGCTCATGGTGTGAGCTTGAAGGGCTCAAGCGCAGTGTTGGCCTGCTGAGGGGAATGGACCTGCATTTGGCAACGCTGATCACGGACCGACATCGCCAGGTATTTACACTAAAAATGCAGTATAGAATGTAAATATCTGAATTGCACTGAAGCTGGATGTTTGTGGTTTGCTGATGCACTGAGGGCCACACAGGTCAATCATCCACAAAAGTTTGTTTTTTTCTCTAGGTTGCCGAATGGGTGAGAGAGGAGCTGAGTCCTGAAGGGACACGGCATTACTTTGATGTGTGGCACATTGCCAAAAGTATGTATCCATTGTTGGAACCTTGAAGCAGTTTAGCAGTGTTAGTGCATATCAATTAATACCATTTATTCTAAAACAGGTCTGGGGAAGGCATTGGATGCAGCTTCAAAAGAGTGTGACCAACTACGATTGTGGAGGCCAGCTATAGTGAATCATCTCTACTGGACTGCAGCCTCAACCCCAGATGGCAACCCAGCGGTCATGGAGGCCAAATGGAGAAGTTTAGTCAACCACATCCAGGACATCCATGACCATGACACCCCTGCCTTCTCCAGTTGTGCCCATGGCACTCTAGACGGGGATCAGCGCAACAAAGAGTGGCTGGAGCCAGGTACAGTACACACAGTATGTGGTATTATGCACGCTCTACATAGTTTTGTTGTATTTGCTGTCTTTGAGTGATTGTCTGAATGCTTTGTCATGTGACCTTTGTGATGAATTTATTTTTTCATTCCCTGGCAATCTCATAACTTTCTGTCTATCTGTCTTGTCTATTTGTACGTTTTCCGCCTATGTGTCTGTCTGCCTCCCTGCCTACCTGTCTTGGTCTTTGCAGGCTCATTGGCAGCAGTAAAGTTGGAGAACATAATCATGAGGACAGCCTTACTGAAAGATTTTCGACAGCTGTCTCCACAGCATCAGACCTTCTCCCTTGAGGCTTACCACTCCCTTATCTTGCACTTTGCGCCCAAGCACACAGGGTTTTCATACCTTGGGATGTATAGCAGGTCAGTGCTATCCAATGGAATAATACTACCAATTATTATGCCTTTCTTAGTAATGATGGTACATATTATCATGCTTGTTGTAGTATTTTGTCATACATACACCAAGTTTCAAAGGTTTTCTCAAATGTGTTATTTTGTAGGCTTCTCTTAGCGGCGCTGCATTACAATCACAATGCCAATCGCGAGACAGCATGGAGAAGTGACGGGACGGAGAAGTACTGTGTGCGGTATCCGCGCTTCAGAAAAGGAGCCCATGTGGTGCGTCCCATCAAAGAGGCAGCCTCATACGGTAAGCAGTGTCATGCAGTTCTATCATATCTTGAGATGGCGCACGAGACATCTGTGATCAGTGACCATGATCTTTATACGGCATTGTTATCATTATTATTATTATTATTATGTCTGCAGGTTATGCAACATCATTAATGAAGGTCCTTCGAACAGATCCCTAAGGAGGAGGCCGTCAGCCTCTACCTAGCCCGGCAGTCACGCTACAAAAAAAACTAATTATACATTATTATTTTTTTCCACAGACAAATCCAATTATTTAGTTGTAAGTATTTATTTTAGTTGTTAGTTATCTAATTTCCTTCTGTCCCTTTCATCTCATTTGGTGGTGGTTTCCTGCATGCTGCATGTTTTGTTTTTTCTTTGTGTGCTGTTGCTTTGTTTTTTACTTTGCACAAAATCATTACTTTTTCTCGTCTTTGTAAGTGGCAGTAATTGTCTCTGTACCCCATTCAAGGGGTCCTGCATGCTGCATGTCTGCTCCTCTGTCTGTGTGCTTGGATTTTCTTTTTTGTTGTTATTTGCATGAAATATCTTGTATGTAATTCAAAATAATTTACCAATCATTTTACCTGTGCCTTGTCAACCTCTGTGTGCGGTGTTGTCTGGGCTCACTGTGTCTGCTTGATGTGCTTTTGCATGTATCACTGCATGTATATGCATGCATGAAATAGTATGGGTTTGTGTGTGAGAAAGAGAACCATCAGCTGACCCTCAGGTAAGACCACACTACTGCAAGCCAAAGAAACAAGGTGCAAATGTTTCGGGTCTAGCCCTTCATCAGTGTTCCTTGTATGTTTGTAACCATTTTTTTTACTTTCAACCTGTGTCTTTGTCCTTGTTCAGTAAATGTTTAAATGTTCAGTAACCATTACAAGCAATGCCAATAAACTGTTTTGTTTTAATCAAAATTAATGTGTTCTGTGTACTTTATAACATTTTAAGGGCAATGGAGCGATCACAACAGAATAAGCATAACAATTATTTTTATTCATTTTCATCTAAACGAGGCCATTGAAAGCCCTGATAGGTCTGGTCACCACTTTGAAATTGTTGTCTGATGGTTGAAACCACACAAGAGGGTAGAGGCTTCCTTATACTCCTGCCTAAAACTCCATAAGCCCAGCGTATAGCCTGCCTGTATGCAGTGTACCGGTATTGCCTAGGGATAAGTAGGAAAGATTGTTTAGTTTAAAACTCTTTAAGTAGGTTGGAGACGTCATTGGGGGCCAAGCAGCGAAGCTGCGAGGCAACCCTTAGTGTTTCTATGAATTCTTATTATTGGGGGCCAAGCTGCGAAGGCACCCATTGTGTTTCTATCTTTGGGGGCCAAGCAGCGAAGCTGCGAAGGCACCCATTGTGATTCTATGATTTCTTATTATTATACTTTCTTCCGCCATGGAAGTCAATGGCAGCCCATAGAACCGTCTGGTAAAAAGGGACAGTACCATGATTAATGTCACCAAGTTTCATGATGGCAACTCAAGCACTCTAGCGCCACCAACAGGCCAAAGTTGGATGTGCGTTCACGCACGTAACTTTTGACCCGTATGGCCGATTGTCAAAAATGTGGTATCGTTGTAATCCTTGGACCAAGCCGATTTCAACGCACCCTATGACGTCATTTTCCGCCATGATGGATTTTCCGCCATATTGGATTTTATCGAAAGTGAAACTAAAGTTTCACGCCTCACATAGTTTGTCCGATTTTAACGAAACTTAATACATATGATCTTCAGACCAATCCGCACAAAAGTTATCGATTTTGTCTTCGAACTAAAACCGTTCGCCCGTAACAACCAAATCGAATATGCGCGGCCGCCAAACAGGAAGTGAGCTCATATCTCAGCAACCCTTTCATCTGTCATAACCAAACTTAGTACATGGACTTATATCCCCATCTGTAGAGCACTCAAAAATCTGGTGACCTTTGACCTCTAGGGGGCGCTGTAATTAGCGAAAATGCATTTTGGCCTGTAGCTGTTGATGTGTTTGGAATTAAAACATACTAGTGGTGTCTGGTAGTACTTTTGGATGTCCTTAGGCTGACCCAGGCCAACTTGTGATGTCAACATAATTGATTCGGCCGCCATATTGAATTTAATCAAAAACACGAAAAAGTTTTCACTGGTCACAAATTTCATCTGATTTTCACCAAAATTGGCTCAGACCATCTTCAGACCATGCCTTATCAGTGTTTAATTTTCTACAACGATTGACAAAAGCATTCGCCCGTAACAGCCAATCGAAATTGGTGGTGAAGCCGCCAAACAGGAAATTACCTTGTAACTCAGCCAATCTTGGGTTGTTTGGCATGGAACTTGCTGTGACTGCTTATGTAACCGCATTGAGTTGCATGACAAATTTGGACTGCTGAACTCTCTGCTTGGCCCCCACATTGCTGCTTGCAGCTATATTTGGGGGCCAAGCAGCGAAGCTGCGAAGGCACCCATTGTGTTTCTATGATTTCTTATTATTATTTAACATCTTTCTTCCGCCATGGGAGTCTATGGCAGCCCATAGAACCGTCTGGTAAAAAGTTGTGAAATTTGGCACACTGATTGGGGACAGGCCAATAATTAATTGCACCAAGTTTCATGCCGGCACCTCCAGCGTTCTAGCGCCACCAACAGGCCAAAGTTGGATGTGCGTTCACGCACGTAACTTTTGACCTGTTGATCCGATTTTGAAAAATGAGGTACCTTTGGAATCCTTGGACCAAGCCGAGTTCAACGCACCCTATGACGTCATTTTCCGCCATGATGGATTTTCCGCCATTTTGGATTTCATCAAAATCACTTAAAACGTATCAGAGGTCACACATTTTGTCCGATCGACACCAATCTTCATAGATATCATCTACAGACCATGCCTCATTAACGCATTACTTTTTGTCTTCGGAACTGAAACTGTTCGCGCGTAACAGCCAATCGAAATTTGCGGCGAAGCCACCAAACAGGAAGTGAGCTCATATCTCAGCAACCCATTGATCTATCATAACCAAACTAAGTCCATGGACTCAGGACCCACTCAGGGGGACGCTCAAGAAATCTGGTGACCTTTGACCTCTAGGGGGCGCTGTAATTAAGAAACATGCCTTTTGGCCTGTAGCAGCAGTTGTGCTTAGAATTAAAACCCACTAGTGGTGTCTGGTACTACTGTTGAACGTCCTTAGGCCGACCCAAGCCAACTTGTGATGTCATCGTAATTGATTCGGCCGCCATATTGGATTAAATCAAAAACACAAAAAAGTTTTGGCAGGTCACAAATTTCATCTGTTCCTCACCAAAATTGGCAGAGACCATCTTCAGACCATGTCTGATGAGTGCATTGCTTTCTGGAACAATTGACAGAAGCTTTGGCCTGTACCAGCCAATCAAAATGTGCGGCGAAGCCGCCAAACAGGAAGTGATTTCATATCTCAGCAACGCTTTCATGTATCAAAACCAAACTTAGTACATGTACCTCAGACCACATTGGGAGGACGCTCAAGAAATTTGGTGATATTTGACTTCTAGGGGGCTCCGTAATTGACAAAAATGCATTTTGGCCAGTAGTTGCTGATGCGCATTATTTTGCAATGGAAGTCAATGGCAGCCCATAGAACCGTCTGGTAAAAAGTTATACAATTTTGCACACTAATTGGGGACAGTCCAATAATTCATTTCACCAAGTTTCATGCCGGCACCTCAAGCGCTCTAGCGCCACCAACAGGCCAAAGTTGGACTTGTGTTCACGGACGTAACTTTTGACCTGTTGACCCGAATGGCAAAATGAGGTATCATTGGAATCCTTGGGCCAAGCCGAAGTTCACACCCCACACACCCTATGACGTCAATTTTTGACCTCTGTGTTTAAATCACAGCAAGTGTGATCATATCTCAGTCAATCTTTTATTTTTGATGTGAAACTGATGACTGCAAGTTCCATCTAGTTCATTCTAATGTGTTCGTGCAAGGGTGGGACGGGGTGGGATGGGCAGGGGTGGTTGCAGCGGTGGGCTGGCTGGGGGAGGGGGCGGCGACACTCAGCCCTGGTTCAGCCCCACAAAATCAGTTATGTTTTGATGTGAAACTTGACCTTGTAACTCAGCCAATCATGGGTTGTATGGCATGGAACTTGCTGTGACTGCTTAAGGCTATATGTCTGATGCAACGGCATTGACTTACATGGCAAATCTGGCCTGCTGATCTCACTGCTTGGCCCCCTCATTGCTGCTTGCAGCTATATTTTCTTATTATTATGCAACTTTCTTCCGCCATGGAAGTCAATGGCAGCCCATAGAACCGTCTGGTAAAAAGTTGTGAAATTTGGCACACTGATTAGGGACAGTCCCATGATTAATGTCACCAAGTTTCATGATGGCACCTCAAGCACTCTAGCGCCACCAACAGGCCAAATTTGGACGTGCGCTTCACGCAAAGTAACTTTTGACCCGTTTGCCCGATTGTCAAAAATGAGGTATCGTTGGAATCCTTGGACCAAGCCGAGTTCAACGCACCCTATGACGTCATTTTCCGCCATGATGGATTTTCCGCCATATTGGATTTTATCGAAAGTGAAACTAAAGTTTCACGCCTCACATAGTTTGTCCGATTTTAACGAAAACTTAATACATATGATCTTCAGACCAATCTGCACAAAAGTTATCGATTTTTGTCTTCGAACTAAAACCGTTCGCCCGTAACAACCAATCGAAATATCGGGCCGAAGCCAAACAGGAAGTGAGCTCATATCTCAGCAACCCTTTCATCTATCATAACCAAACTTAGTACATGGACTTATATCCCCATCTGTAGAGCACTCAAGAAATCTGGTGACCTTTGACCTCTAGGGGGCGCTGTAATTAAGAAACATGCCTTTTGGCCTGTAGCAGCAGTTGTGCTTAGAATTAAAACCCACTAGTGGTGTCTAGTACTACTGTTGATGGTCCTTAGGCCGACCCAGGCCAACTTGTGATGTCATCGTAATTGATTCGGCCGCCATATTGGATTTAATCAAAAACACGAACAAGTTTTCACAGTTCACAAATTTCATCTGATTTTCACCAAAATTGGCACAGACCATCCTCAGACCATGCCTTATCACTGCCTAATTTTCTGGAATTATTGACAGAAGCATTGGCCCATAACGGGCAATCGAAATTTGCTGTGAAGCCGCCAAACAGGAAATGAGCTCATATCTCAGCAACGCTTTCATGTATCAAAACCAAACGTAGTACATGCACCTTTGAGCCCATCGGGAGGACACTCAAGAAATCTGGTGACCTTTGACCTCTAGGGGGCTCTGTAATTGACAAAAATGCATTTTGGCCAGTAGTTGCTAATGTGCATTATTCTGCAATGGAAGTCAATGGCAGCCCATAGAACCGTCTGGTAAAAAGTTATACAATTTTGCACACTGATTGGGGACAGCCCAATAATTAATTTCACCAAGTTTCATGCCGGCACCTCAAACGCTGTAGCGCCACCAACAGGCCAAAGTTGGACGTGTGTTCACAGACTTAACTTTTGACCCGTTGACCTGAATGTCAAAATGAGGTATCATTGGAATCCTTGGGCCAAGCCGAGTTCAACACACCCCATGACGTCAATTTTTGACCTCTGTGTTTAAATCACAGCAAGTGTGATCATATCTCAGTCAATCTTTTTTTTTTTTGATGTGAAACTGATGACAGCAAGTTCCATCTACTGTAGTTCATTCTAATATGTGCGTGAAAGGGTGGGACGGGGTGGGATGGGCAGGGGCAGTTGCGGCGGTGGGCTGGCTGGGGGGGGCGGCGACACTCAGCCCTGGTTCAGCCCCACAAAAAAACGTTAGCGTGGAAGTGAGAAGGGCATATTAAAATAAAACATAGTCCAGTCCATTCAACTTCATTTCAGTTTCAAAAGAAATACTGGACTATGTTTTTTTTTTTTTTAAATTTCCAGAGCACACTTGGCAATCTTTTTTCCACCCCATTTCCCAGTTCATTCCCACTGCCCTTGTTTTGCCTGAGACACTGCCTTAGTACATATAAAATACAGCCTCCCTTCTCTCCTGTCTATGCATTTTCTCCACTACCATTTCTCATTTTTTACTCCTGCAGAAGCCATCATATGTCCCTAACATAAATCTGGTTTACCAGCTTCCATGCCCCATAGATCTTTCCATTTAATCCGCCTTTTTTCCACCCCTTCCCAGTTCCCCACTGCCCTTGTTTTGCCTGCACATGGCCCATTATATTCCTATGCTTCAATGCTGATTGCTGATTATATACAATCACAGGGGGCATTTGGGGTCCTCTTCATCCCAACAGGATTTATTATCCCACATGACTGGCTTAGGCATAGCAGACCCCCATTGGGAAATGTCTTACTGGGCCAGCCAGGTCTACTGCCAAACTGACCCAGTGTACCAACATGTGTGCTGTTATGTAACAGTCACTTAATCCCCCATCTTCTCCAGCTTTTTTATTGGGTTATATAGAATCACAGGGCATTTGAAGTCCTGTTTATCCTGACGGGATTCTTATTATAATACTGACCTACCATTGGCTACACCAGAATTAGTTCAGTCAAGTCAAGTCAAATCACTTTATTTATATAGCACATTTAAAAGCAACAGGAGTTGACCCAAAATGCTTTATAGTTGAGGCAAACAGGAAAGAGGCTGAGAGGGACAGATAGATACATACATGACACATAGGAGAATTTAAATGAAACATGTAAAAAACAAGTAATAATAAGAATAAAAACAGAGTAAAAATATACTGGCGTTAAAAAGGTAGGCTAGTTAAAGAAAAAAGATAAGAATACAATTAAAATATGTCCAGGTAAAAATAAAATATAGTAAGTAAAAACAAGAATAAAAGAGTGTAGAGTGTACTAAGGTAAACATAAAATAGAAATGAAATAAATCAAAGTAAGGATAAAAAGCAAGTAAAATAGGAATAAAATAGGAGTAAAATGCACTGGGACAGAGATAAAATAGCAACAAGCAAGATGAGTGACATAAAATACAAAACTGTAATAATGGAATGAACTTGACAAAACCATAGAGCCTCAGCCAGAGCTAAAAGCAAGAGAGTAAGTAAAGGTGGGTCTTTAAGTTAGATTTAAAACTAACATACATTTATTTAGCATTATTTTTACCATCTGTGTCAGAATCAACATTATCACTTGACAAGCGGATGTAATTGGGGGCCAAGCAGCGAAGCTGTGGAGGCCCTAAGGATTACAGATGTGATTTTGTGACATCAACATAATTTATCTGGCCGCCATATTGGATTTAATCAATGTAACTTAAAAGGTTTTCATAGGTCACAAAGTTCATCCGATTTTCATGAAACTTGGCACAGATGATCTTCAGACAATGACTCAGAAAAGCATTGCTTTTTGGAGCCATATTGATAACCCGTCGCCCGTGGTAACCAATCAAGTTTGGTGGCGAAGCCGCAAAACAGGAAGTGAAGTGATATCTCAGCAAAGCTTTCGCGTATCAACACCAAACTCAGTACATGGTCTCAGGACCCAATTAGGAAGAAGCTCAATAAATTTGATGACCTTTGACCACTATGTGGCGCTATTATCACAGAAAGGGGGCTCATATTTCAGCAATACTTTCACGTATTGAAACCAAACTTAGTATATGGACTTGGGACCTTATCCTGAGGACACAAAATAAATTTGGTGACCTTCAACCACTAGGGCGGCGCTAGAGTAACACAAAATTAGGTCATATCTCAGCAATGCTTAGACGTATCAAAACCAAAACTTGGTTCATGGACTTGTGACCACATCCTGAGGATGCACAATCAATTTTGCGACCTTTGACCACTAGGGGTGCTATAATTTGCAACACTTTCTCGTATCGACACCAAACTTGGTACATGGACTCGGGACACATCCCGAAGACGCTCAATATATTTAGTGACCTTTGAACACTAGGGGCGCTATAATTATCAACATTTTCTCTTATCGACACCAAACTTGGTATGTGGACTCGTGACTACAACCTGAGGACGCACAATACATTTGGTGATGTTTGAGGTATGTGTATGTGTGGGGGGCTATTGGGGTGTGTGGGAGAGGAGGTTTATCTGTGTATATGTGTGTGTGTGGGATGGGGGGTTAATTGGGTGTGTGTATAATGTAACAACATTGGGTTGCCATAACAACTCCTGCTCAACTGCTTGGCCCCCACATTGCTGCTTGCAGCTATATTTAAAGCTGTTTTTCTTCTGATGTGCGACATAAACTGTGACTCCCAAATCTGGAAAATGTCTAACTGTGCCAGCCAGGTCTACTGTAAACCTATCAAACTACTGTCCCGTGTACCAGCATATGTGCTGTTATATAATAGTCACATAGTTCCCTCAGCTCCTCCAGGATCCTGGCTTAGAATAAAAAATAACGCTGCAAATAGCAATGAGGGGGCCAAGCAGACAAGCTGGAGTTGCCATGGATTTTAAAAAGCAAGACATATGCAAGGATTAGTCTTAAGATCATCTGTGCCAGGTCCCATGACAAATGGACAAAATCTGTGACCTGTGAAAATGTTTTCGTGTTTCTGAGAAAATCGAAGATGGAGGCCAGATACATTTTTTGACATCACAGGTTGGCATGTATTGGCCTAAGGACCACCCACAGTATTAACCTACACCCCTAGTAATTTTTAATTCCAAACACGTCAACAGATACGAGTCAAAATACATTTTTGCTAATTGCAGCACCCCCTAGAGGTCAAAGGTCACCACATTTTTTTGTGTGTCCTCCTAATCGGGTCTTGAGTCCATGCACTGCACAGTTTGGTTTTGATACATGAAAGGGTTACTGAGATATGACCTCACTTCCTATTTCGCGGTTTCAAAAATGAATATGCAATGGGATAACTTTTGTTAGGCTTGTTCTGAAGATCAAGTCTGTGAAGTTTGGTGTTGATCGGACAAAATGTATGACCTGTGAAAAATTTGTTTCACTAAAATCCAAAAATTGACATTGAATTTGGCTTGGTCCAAGGATTCCAACGATACCTCATTTTTGAAAATCGGGCCAACGAGTCAAAAGTTTTGTGTGTGAACGCAAGTCCAACTTTGACCTGTTGGTGGTTCTATAGGCTGCCATAGACTCCAATGGCAGAAGAAAGAAGTTGCAATATAGCTGCAGAGCAGCAATGAGAGGGCCAAGCAGTTGAGCAGAAGTTGTTATTGCAACTGATATTGTTGTTTATTATTGCTATTCTCCTTATTATAGTCTGACCAACATTTTAATTTGTTCCCTGTTAAATTTAAATATTATATTGTTTTGTATTTGTATGTCGCTTTGGACAAAAGCGTATCCATAACCATAACCATATCTGTTCTGCTACATGTGTTTTTACTTTGTGTTCAGTGACTGTAACTCTGTGTTTTAAGATTTAGTAATGGTCCACTTCTGCCATCTAATGGTGAAAGCTGGTAGTTCGAATACAAATGCGTACACTTGTCGTTGTCTGATGATGTCATATGCCTTGGACTTTTTCGTTTATTTCACACTGGTGAAAAGCGTGGTGCTCCAGACTCTACTTGTTTAAGTCTTATAAGCTTCAAGTTGGCCTCTGAAAGCATCGTTGGTATGTGTAAATTAAATGTTTATGAGAATGTTAATTCAAGCAAACTGGCAAACGAATTAGCATAACTTCTAGGCTATGTTCACGTTAGTCTTCTGGAGTAGCTGACAGCAGCTAGGCTATTTTCTATGATTTGTTATTCCCTATTCTGAAATGTTGTACTTTCATTTCTCAGTTTTACCCTACTTCAAGAACTCCATAAAGAGTGAACTGGAATACGTCGTCTGCGTGGTTTGTTCCTGGAGAGGAGTTAACTATCTGTCGACCCTGGCAAGGCGTTGGGGGTAGAGGGCAGAACAATATCCATATCTGTCGACCCTGGCAAGGCGTTGGGGGTAGAGGGCAGAACAATATCCATAACTGAGTGATAGGTGAATATAGCCTAGAAATCTAGACGCGCCCCTAGCGGCAGCAGGGCTAGTCTAGCAACTCTCCGTTGGCTTGTGAGCTCCAGAAATCGAAACTTAATCAGGCCATTGAAATCGTGTATAGAGTCGTTTGGTGGGCTTAACATAATGATTGATGGCAGAGTTGCAACGGTTTGGCTTGAATTCCCTGCTACTTGAAAACAAATATCCTATTATGTCCCTATTATGCAGCAGAGGGAATTTGAAAGACAACTGATTATCCCGCCCCTCGGACTGAGCACTGCGAAAGGTGAGTGCCCAGACCCTACATTTTAATGTGGGTCTGGCTCGCCAGGCTAAGGTGAATAACCATAACTGAATGAAAGTGTTGCTAATTATGGTGCACCAAATGTATTGTGCGTCCTCAGGTTGAGGCCACGAGTCCACGTACCTAGTTTGATGTTGATACGAGAAAGTGTTGCTAATTATAGTGCCCCTAGTGGTTGTCGTCTACATCAGCCTTTCTCAAACTTCTTTGACCTGAGGCCCAGTCAAGGCATACTTTTGGGTCATAGGGCCCACCTACATGAACCCACCCCCTCCTCCCACCCCTCATCAAATTATCATAATGATATCACAATTATTATTATTTTTAGGCTATACTATATTGCTATAAATGCACTGCAAAACAGCCAATGTTTAAAGTGCTAAGATTGTTCACAAAAGTTTGTGAAAACATGCACATCAGAGTACTGCTTTACTAATGTAAAATATAATTAGGCCTACAATAGTTTTACTTCTCAAAACAACAGCAATTATATGGGTGCTGTTGTTTTGGGATGTTTCCCTCATAAAAGCATCATACACTGATGGAATATATATATGCTATTTAATTACATTTAATTTGAATGCCTGAATCTAAGGATTCAGGAAACACAATACCAGCTTTTGTGAATGGTAAATGGCGGATCAGATAATGCGTAAATCACTGATCTGGAGATCTTTAACTATCTTTAACTAAAAGCGCTTTCAGATATAACCTCCGGAGTATATGCGGAGGTTTGTCAAACGGAGGTCCTACCCTTCGGATGATTCAGATATGATGCTAACCTGCGGACCTTATACTGACCTTATAATGGACGTGATGTGTGTGAACGACATACACGCACATTACAGAATCTCCGTGTGGTTGTCGAGTGAGGGGTGGGGGCTTGTAGAGTTCACAAGATGCGAGATATGACGCAGAATATATGCGGCCGCTGCCTGTCACAGCTGCTTTTTGTTTACAAAGTGTAGCCTATGCATTATTTAGGCTAAAGAAGAGAAATCTATTGTGCGTAGGCTAATACTTGAAGTAGGCTAGTCACGTAAGTGTGCACATACAGTATTTGTATGTGTGCTTCAAATAAACACATTTATCTGTTTTCAACGTAATGTACCAGAATCTGGTTTGTGTTGGAGAGAGAGAGCATGCACAAACTTTATGGCAGGCTACCAGCCAATTCAGTAGGCTAACTCAATACTTCAAGGCCATCACAACGTTTTTAAGCAACAAACAAAATACTAACATAACAGTGAAGTTGTTCGTTTTTTCATGGTTTATTTTTTTTCCAAAAGCATCCTCTCCCCATGCAGGCGCGCGGGAACATATTTTTGAC
This sequence comes from Alosa alosa, assembly GCF_017589495.1. Taxonomy (NCBI): domain Eukaryota; kingdom Metazoa; phylum Chordata; class Actinopteri; order Clupeiformes; family Clupeidae; genus Alosa; species Alosa alosa. Next base: position 6,313,382 of record NC_063197.1, read on the forward strand.
CATGGGTGCTGAATAACAAAATAATGGATGTCCAACGATTTCTCCCCTAGCATGATATGATTTGAATTTAGACAGCTACGCCATTTCAGCGCGGTGTATGAGTAGGCCTAAGAGCAAGAAGTTTTATAATGCCCTGGACAGCTAGCCTGGGTGCCATTCTGAACTTAGTCCCGCCCACAGGTCGGGAAGTTCGGTCTGGCATTGCTTCAATGTGGTGGAAGTATGCTCGCCCTATATCGGGCGGACCAATCAAATCAGGCTTTACGATGATGGACAGGTGAGCAACAGCGCCTGGTCTATCACGTCATCTGAGCACGTTTAGATTATGCTTATGTTTGAAACAAAAACGCTGTGGCTAGAAGGATACATGACTTTTAAGACCCCATATTGAAAATTCATATTATTTAATGAGGTTGTATCACTGAAAACGATTATTTCTGAAAACTTTGGCAAAAGTTGAGATGTGGGAAAACTGGTGGTTTCACTTTCATCAAGGGAAAACAGCGCTGTTGCATTGCGACATGTTCCCTCGTTCGTTTGAAATTTCTGATTGACCACCTGTTCGAGGGATTTGCGACAGCTTTTCCCAGCTGTTTAACATGTTTGTAGCATATCACTGTTCAACAGAATTATTTTTAAAAACGGAGGGGATATAGGAAAAGAAGGATGGTTCGTGTGTTTTCTTCCTACACCTCACGGTAAGCTATTTTGTTGCTCTGATTGGTTAGGTCTATCCAACTGAGTGCAGAGGCATTCCCCTGTATCGGTTGAAACACGCCCCATAATTACTTCCCAATGGAGCAGTATCAGACTCATATTCTGACTAGAATTGAGTATGACTAGCCTACGTCAGGCTACTGGACAGCCACATTCCACTGCAACTATGCGCAGCACTTGCCACTCCGACTCATCAATAAAAACTGCGCGCACACCAGACCCAAAAGCGCACTTGACTTTACATCATTAAACTATTTCAGTATATTGCTTTTCTGATTGTCAAAACCACACCAGAGATGTTTGGCTTGAAAATATATGCTAATTAGGCTGCAATGACCTACAATGGCAAACAATTTCTGAGTAGCCTAACTTATGGTGTCTCCACTCCACAGCAAAAGTGTCCTAACCACAGCTGTTTCTATCTGAGCGACTCCAATAGTGAAAGGATTTCAGTGTCATATTTCGGTGGCACTAGCTAAGCTGTCGTGGAACTCGAGATGGCTTGTCTACTGATAGGCAACAGGTCTCACCCACACGAAATTCTAATTGCAAAAGATGCATCCTACCTCATCTGTTGTACTGGAGTTATTCGAAATTGGGCTTTTCACAATCCAACGATATATCCAAAGTGCGAACTAGTTGGTGATGGTCTATGAAAACTGCCAGTATGCATGCTACACGGAGTTCTGACAGGGCTGCATGGCCTAATAAGCAGGCAAGATATAACCCACGATCGCCATGGTTTCGTTGTCAATTCGTGTTTGTGGTAATAATGACGGCAACAATAAAACCATCTGTATCTTACGATCTTCATCATTCTTGACAGATCACCAGCCTCCTCTGGATGGTCATATGCATAGTTAGCCTATACCTTTAGTTTGCATTTACATTTTAAACACGAATCTACTGTCTTTACTGCCGGAGAGAAAACAATCTGTATTCTGTATTCTTTTCTGTAGTGGCCTGGCAGAGCACCTTGCTTTGCCCCCTGTTCTATTTTGTTTCAGCATGTGGCGCCATTAGCTGGGGTTGTAATTGGACGGGCACCTGTATAGGCACCTGGGGTCCTTAGCCAGGTAGCTTTCCCTGCTGCTAGCTCAGTAGAGTGTGTGGTGGCGTTTTTGGGTGCTGTTCCTGTGTTAAGCAGTGAGACTTTCTTGAGCGCTTTCCCGTGCCGGCATGTTATCCAAACATTTCATTGAGTGAGTCCTTGTGGACGGAGCGTCTTGCTGGATAGTGTGGCTGCTGAACGGGGGTGTTAGGATAGGTATCCTACGATTATGGTCGCTTAACATCGCTACAGGCCCAAATGCTACGCCGTGCAAGCTGCTGTTCTCCTTTAGCCATTACTTTGCGTGATTGTATGTGTGTGTGTGAGTAGGCTACAGCTCCCGCTGTATGTTGATTGTAGTTTTTCTTTTGTTCTTTTCCCCTCTGACCTGGTGGCTAGAGGGATTTAGCGTGGTCTGTCTGTATAGCGAGCCACGGGGTGGAGGGGGGTTATTTTTTCCTTTTTATTATTTGTTTTGTCCTTGTAGCTTGTTTATCTCCCCTTACTTTAGCTCGCCCCGTACTGGCCAACCCAGGTAGCCGAGTTAGCTTATGCAGAAGCAGCCGGTCTCCTTCTGTTTGAAGTCAGCCGAGTGTTATGGTGTGAGTGTGAGCTCAATAGCGACTTTAGACCTTACCCGAATTGCCTTGGATGTAAGATTGCAGTGTATTAGTAGTTTGAACTCTTATTGTGTGCTGCCGTAAAGGTTTTGTTCCCATTTCACGTGTGTAAAGACTGGCCTGTTAGTGTGGCGCCTCTCGGTGGCTTGGCTGGCGGTACACTAGGGCGTAATAGTTTAGTCCCCCAATAAAATTCTATTTTTGTATTTTCATAAAACACGTGTATGTGTGGATCTTTTGGACAGAGTTCTCCTTGCTCTAGAGTATCAAGTCAAGGGGTGGCGTAGTCAATCACTAGAGGGCGCTACATCTGCCTAAGGCTATCAATGAACAGAGAACCGTGTTGGCTAACAATTTATTAAATACTCCTGTTATTGTCGTCAACGACGTCGCTGTAGGCTACTGCCTTTTCGCCTTCTGCTTATGATGATCCAGTCTTTTGAATTCGTTTGGCCTTGCCATGCAGTTGTAGGCTACAACGTGCCATTTCCTTCATGTGTTCTATCAAAATGTTGTTTGCCCTCATGGACAGTAGCTCCGTGATGTCTGCATCTTTCCAGGTCGGAGATTTTCTGGACAGTACTATGCCACTCCATCATAACACTGCCATTTAAGTCAGATTTAACCACATGGACGCACAAAAGAAACGTCACCAACACGCCCTCTCACTAGGTGTGAATTTTAACCGCATGTTCTACTACTCGTTCAGACACAGCATATTTACATAATGTCCGGAGGAAATACTAGGGGGAGTAGTACAACAACCGGCTAAATTCGGACTTCCATATGACCGGTTATGTCGTTCAGATATACGGCCCCACCGTTTAACATCGGCAGAACCTCCGGTCTTACACGTATGTCTGAAAGCGCTTTAAGACTAATTAATAGCTTTTGGCTGACTTTAATACTTAATGCCAAACAGTGTTTTATATAGCCTGTGCTCTGTTTTTTTATGGAAGTTGCATAAATCCACGTCGTTCTATTAAATGTCGTTTCATTTTTTGATCAATTGCGCAGCAAATTATCAGACGATGGCCCCACTATGCAGACCATTGTCCACATTGCGGACCGCGGCCCATAGTTTGACAAATGGTGACCTGCATGCTGCCAGGCTCTGTAGAAATGGTACCCTATCCAACGAAGCCTTCTGTAGAAGGCTCTGTAGAAATCTGGCACCCTATCCAACGAAGTTAAACTGAAAGAGCGTGCCGTTCACAGACACTAGAATGAACGAGTTCACAGTAACTTTCATCAGGCAATACAGTACGTTCAGTTCACGTTCGCTCAAAATATGAACGAGTTCAGGCACAACACTGGGGAGGGGGTAGCTGAAAGTTGACATCTGCCCTGACTGAATACTGATAAATAATGAAGCCGAGGCCCACTTGCGGCGCCGCAGTGAGTTTGTGCAGGCTACCGTTGCATTGTGGGGAATGGAGTATTGGTGCGTGCAAAACAGCAGACGGCGGCTGTGGCCTGCGGCCGGTTCTAATACTAATCAAATATCATCCCGGGGGCCGTAGATAATTCATTCGCGGGCCGGGCCTTGACTTTGACATGTCTGCACTACACTGATGTCTGAGCCAAAGGGAAAATTATAATAAAAGAGAGAGACGTTGAACTTTAAAGTCTATAATGTTGGTTTGGATCTTCATTGATTCACTCATCTCCCAAAATTGTTTTTAAGACATGTTCATAGCAAAAATTGATGCATGTGATTAATTTAGATTCATTAATTACAGTTAAGCAACTGCTTTATTTAGCATAGCAGCCACCATCTCTACCCTAATAACACCCTAGCAACCATCTCAATTACCCTAGCAACAACTACCATAATGTCAACCTAGCACCAGCATAGCAACCAGCATGGCAAATGCTTTATTTATAGCAACCATGTCTTAGCAACAACTTAGTACCAACTATGCTTCCATTATCTGTTTAAACTATACATTATATGATATTTTACATACATTTTTTTTTTTATGCATTTGTAATTACTTGGAATTGAATTTCTAGTTTATATTTTGTGGACTTTCACAAACAGTAAAACTACATTCTTGGGTGTTCTCATGCTGATTGCTGATCCACCAAATTAATTACTTGTGCTGAGAAAAGAGGAGGGCTATTTTGCATCTGAGAAATTGTCCTCTTGTTGTTTCAGTCCAAAGTCCAATGTTCAAAATAGAGTTTTTCTTCTCAATCTATTCTTATTGTTCCTGACATTCTCCTAAAGGGGGTTTAGGAGAACTATAATTTGGCTCACATTTCAAATGTAGAGAGAAACCAAAAAAATGTAATGAATTTTTATCATTAAACTTTTTTATAGTCATAGAACACACTTCAAAGTTAACATGACAAATATTTGCTGAGCTTAAACCTTTAAGACTTCAAGGATTTATTTATAAAAAATATGTAATACTAACTCTGTTAGAGACAAACTGGTAAATTATATATATATTTAGCAAATGTGATACATTTTTAAATTATGCCTTCCCTAAGAGAACTTCTGTCTCTACAGTCACTGAAGCAAATTTAAATTTGATAGGATTGCTAATTTTTGTCCTGAAATAAAAAAAAAAAAAAATGTTATACTGATGCTATAACACTTAGTAAATTATTCTCCAAATAGATCATTAGACTTAATAACATTATGTTTAGTCAAGTTGAATGCATGAATCTGTGGACGGAGACAGTTAATAATATGTGATGTAGAAGTAGCCTGACGTAGCCATACTCAATTCTAGTCAGAATATGAGTCTGATACTGCTCCATTGGGACGTAATTATGGGGTGTGTTTAAACTGATGGGGTGAATGCCTCTGCACTCAATTGGATAGACCTAACCAATCAGAGCAACAAAATAACTTACCGTGAGATGTAGGAAAAACACACAAACCATCCTTCTTCTCCACAAATGCCTTAACATTGTTTTCTGGTCTTATGTAAAAGTTATTGTGCCGTCAACGTCGGGCAGCCGTGGCCTACTGGTGGGCAGCCGTGGCCTACTGGTTAGCGCTTCGAACTTGTAACCGGAGGGTTGCCGGTTCGAACCCCGACCAGTAGACACGGCTGAAGTGCCCTTGAGCAAGGCACCTAACCCCTCACTGCTCCCCGAGCGCCGCTGTTGTTGCAGGCAGCTCACTGCGTTGGGATTAGTGTATGCTTCACCTCACTGTGTGTTCACTGTGTGCTGAGTGTGTTTCACTAATTCACGGATTGGGATAAATGCAGAGACCTTTCCCTCACGGGATCAAAAGAGTATATATACTTATACTTATATCTCCTACAACACTCATTAGCGAATTCTAAGAGATACGTAGTAGGTTAGGCTATTAGGAAAAAACTGATAGCCTATATCCCCTCTGTTTTTAAAAATAATTCTGTTGAACACTGATATGCTACAAACATGTTATAAACAGCTGGGAAAGGCTGTCGCAAATCCCTCAAACAGGTGGTCAATCTGTAGATTTCGAACGAATGAGGGAACAACATGTCACAATGCAACACGCTGTTTTCCCTTGATGAAAGTGAAACCATGAGTTTTCCCACATCTCAACTTTGCCCAAAGTTTTCAGAAATAATCGTTTTCAGTGATAAAACCTCATTTAACTGATAGCATATTTTTACTACCATATTTCTCCTAAGACTCAGTCAGGACGATAGAATATCAGGATCCAGGCTTTTATTCTTTTCAATGAGGGGCCAGTGCCCCTCAAGGGAGAGATGCATGTTTTGTGTCACCCCATCATGGGTTTCACCAGTATACTCTAACTATACAGAAACAAGTCTACCATATTTAAGTTACACACAAAGAGAAGGAGTTACCTACTAGTATGAGTATGCAATGTAAAGGTGTGGTGTGTGGGGATGTGGTCTCTTGTTGTTGTGTCATCAGGCCTGGTCAGCTTTATTATTCTTTAATTAAGCTTCAAAGGCCTGGCCACATATTGTTTTAACATCCCAACTTGCTCATGGCCAAATGGTGACAAGGAGGTCTGCTCCCCCTATCCTTGCTCTAGTCTATACAATGGAGAGTCACACCTGAGGATAAGCCTAAAGGTCCCTATAGACAGTGTCTACTGAATTCTAATCATTCAAGGATAAACAATGGATACACTGCATACAGACCAAAGACACACACAGGGTACACATGGGTACAAAAATCACAAATGACCATAAGAAGTACACAGTATGTACATTTACAGAAATGACTCTGATTCACAACACTTTCAGAAATAATATGCATTTTCCATATGGGGGTCTTAGAAGCAATGTCTCCTTCTAGCCACAGCGTTTTTGTTGCAAACATAATCAACCTAAGCATGCTCAGATGACGTGATAGACGAGGTGCTGTTTCTCACCTGTCCATCATTGTAAAGCCCAATTTGATTGGTCTGCCAAATTTGGGGCGAGCATAGTTGCTCCACAACGGAGCAATGCCAGACCGAACTACCCAACCTCAAATGTTGTGGGCGGGACTAAGTTCGGCTGGCAACCAGGCTAGTGTAGAAGTCATTTAATTAACATTTTGTAGATTGGGTCTAAAATAAATATAAAGCATTGTTATTGGTGAAAGGTTGTTTAATTAGCATAACTGTTCAAAATTGATTCCATGAAGATATATTTTTTTGATAGTAACTAAATTATTATCATGGAGATGTGAAATGTACCCCGAATTATAGAATGACCCATGTAATATCTCAATAAGAGCTGTCCATTTTTCTTTTCCTTGGGTAAAAATATCTCTTATAAAAACAACCAACCAACCAACAAACCACATTATGGAAACAGTGATTGCATTGTGTGCAATTATAACACTTCTTATGTCATGTTAATACCAATCCCAAAACACTATGTGCTGCTGAACCCAATACACCCTAAAAGAGTCCCTACTAGCGTCTCTGCAGCCAGACCCCTCTCCACAGAGCAGGCATGAGACAAATGCACCCTCGCTGCCAGCTGGCCAAGACATTTGTGACCAGTGTACATCTGTTTACTGAGAAAGTAGAGCCAGGCCATGAGGTTGGCCTCAAACTGTGAGGGAGGCAGTGTTGTATAAAGTACTAGAAAGCAATACTTGAGTAAAAGTACAAGTATCACACTAGAAAAAGACTTTGGTAAGTGAAAGTTACCTTCTAGAATATTACTTAAGTAAAAGTCTTAAAGTATCTGATATATACTGTACTTAAGTATCAAAAGTAATTTTCTGATATTGAATGTACTTAAGTATTTGAAGTTACAGTAAAAAGCAAGCGGTTTTATTTTGAACTTTTATTGTGAACTTTATTTTGGCTTTCTTATAGTAAAGCATTTTTTTTTATTATTTTGTTGCTCTGATTGGTTAGGTCTTATTTTTTTTTATTATTATATTTATTTTTATTAGTACCATGGTAAGATAGGCTAACGTGACAAATGTCAATATTATTTTCCTCGACCGGCCCAAAAGTGAAGCGGCCCACCGGGAATTCTCCCGATTTCCCACCCCGGGCCTGATTCAGTCTTACTCTGCTTGGACTGAAGACAAGTCCTGCGATGCTGAATAGCCACAGGCCCCTGAGGCAGGTAGCGGAGTGTTCAGCTTCACAGAAAGCTGCCAATGTACAGAAACATTCCTTGCAAATACGGCCACGGGTGTATGACGTTATCTTCAACACTACCCTGTTCACCGAGTTCACCACTATCGTTGGGGTGGTCGTCTATGATAATGGGAGGTCCTCCAGTAGGTGCTCGCGCTTCCATGGTGGTTTCAGTTGTGCGTCCTCCTCCTTTAGCAACAAACAAGCGCTAAAATAGAGCGCGCAGCGTGTGGAGTGTGTGTAATGCAATCTAGGAGCAGTGATTCGCCAAACCTCCCTTATTGCAGTCGCACACATTTCTTCTAATTTTATGTTTTAGTAATGAGTAACGAAGATGCTTAGTGGAAATATAACGGAGTAAAAGTATACATTTTATCTAGGAAATGTACTGGAGTAAAAGAGAAAGTTGACATAAATTTAAATAGCGAAGTAAAGTACAGATACGTGAAATTTCTACTAAGTACAGTAATGAAGTATTTGTACTCCGTTACATTACAACACTTTCTAAGTACAGTAATGAAGTATTTGTACTCCGTTACATTACAACACTGGAGGGAGGGGTACAAATCACTGCGTTGCTGAAGCCATGCATTCTAAAGCCATTCTTCACACTTAAAACCAAAGTGTGATTCCAGTCAGATAAGTGGGCTTGATAAAAACAGCCTGTGCTGCACCCCTTGGCTTACCACAGGGAAGTTCCCAAGTCCACACATGCCACCCTGGGTTTGGAAACATGCGAGTTTTGCACAATATTTCAGCTCATGGTGAACATGTAGTAGACTCTTTCAAATAGAATCCTGGTGTATGCTTGTAAAGATACATCTCCCGTTCAAGCATTTTCACATCACAAATAGACTCACAAATAGGCTTTATATATTTACTTAATAATAATAATAATAATAATAATAATAATAATAATTACTTTATTACATTTTATGAAATTTTTATTATAAATATATATATTTTATTTATAAATATAATTACTTTATTACATTTTATGAAATCACTATAAGTATCCTGTTGCCATGGCGCCGCCGCGTTCGGATGCCTTTTTGGTTGCTCCGCCTAATTTGTGCTTATATTTACTCTTTTACCTTGTATTAACCCCTAATGTTTTGCACTTTTCCACTGCACTGATTACGTATGATGGCGTTACACTCAGAAACATCGGAAATTAAATGCCTTTTTTGTTTCGGGATGTTTTAATCGACGATTCTACCTGGCCGACTGAGATTCTTCGAGATGCATCAGGGAACCATGGAGACGCATCTCGGCGCAGAAGGAAAAAACACCGAGGAAAACGAGCCGGGGCCCGTAACAGATTGAGGAATAGAGCTCATAGGCCTCCACTGCCTAGCATTCTTCTAGCCAATGTCCAGTCTCTTGTGAACAAGATGGATGAACTAAGAGCGAGGATACAGTTTCAAAGAGACATCAAGGACTGTAACATTCTATGCTTTACTGAGACATGGCTAACTGAACTTGTACCGGACTGTGCCATCACTCCGGTGGAGTTTTCTCTGCTGCTCGCTCTGACAGGACTGAGGAATCTGGAAAATCAAAAGGTGGCGGTGTTTGCATCATGACGAACAGCAAGTGGTGTGATCCTAGAAATGTCACCGTTATCTCAAAGTCCTGCTTTCGCCTCATCTAGAACATCTAGCGATGTCCTGTCGACCCTTCTACCTGCCCGTGAGTTTACTTCGTAATATTCAACGCTGTCTACATTCCTCCACAAGCCAACACAGATGCTGCGGTTTCAGAATTGCAAGAAGTGTTAAATAGACAACAACACACGCACCCTGAAGCTGCGCTTATTGTGGCCGGTGATTTCAATCAAGTACATCTGAACCAGTCCATGCCTGAATTTATTCAACACATTCACTTCCCTACACGTGGTGACAACACACTGGATCACTGCTACACACAGTTCAAGAACAGTTACAAAGCTAAGTCTCTACCAGCTTTCGGAAAATCAGATCATGCCGCTGTCTTCCTACTGCCTATGTACAAGCAGAGAAGTCAGACGGACCCCCCAGTGACTAAGGAGGTCAAGCGCTGGACTGACCAATCGGAAGCCCTTAGCAACGTTGACTGGGAGATGTTCAAGACGAACTCTGCTGACATCAATGAGTTTACGGAAGTATCATTGAGTTACTTCAATATGCTAACTGATTCCATCATCCCAACTGTAAAGATCCGAAGCTTCCCTAACCAGAAGCCATGGGTGGATAGAGAAGTGAGAATGGCATTAAAGACACGCACCACGACTTATAATGCTGGGCTTATTTCAGGGGATATGACGGATTACAAAGCAGCATCTTATAGTTTACGCAGAGCTATTAAAGATGCTAAGCGGCGCTATAGAGACAAAGTTGAAGCTGATTTCTTGGAGGGTGATCCAGCACGAGTGTGGAAAGGACTCCGAACCATCACTGGCTTTGAAAGAAAGTCCACTCCTATGATGAATGTGAGTAAAGCCCTCCCTGATGAACTTAATGCTTTTTATGCTCGCTTTGACATGAAAAACACAGACTATCTTGCACTAGCTGCAGCATGTGAAGCAAATGAGGATGCACCTTTCTGTGTCTCTGAGGTCGATGTGAGCAATGCCTTTAGGAGGGTTAATTGTAGAAAAGCTGCTGGACCGGATGGAATTTCTAACAGGGTTTTGAAATCCTGCGCTGCTCAGTTAGCTCCTGTGTTCACTTATATCTTTAACACATCATTGGCTCAAGAGACAGTTCCAACTTGCCTCAAGCAGTCTGTTATTGTTCCAGTACCGAAAAACAAAAGTCCATCATGTCTGAATGACTACCGCCCAGTAGCCCTGACGTCTACAGAGATGAAGTGTTTTGAGAAGCTTGTGAAAAACATTATCTGCTCATCCCTCCCTGCCTCCTTCGACCCCCTCCAATTTGCTTACAGAGCCAACAGGTCTACAGAGGATGCCATCTCAAACCTCATGCACACCACCTTAACTCACCTGGAGGAGGGGAATGGGAATTATGTGAGGATGCTGTTCATTGACTTTAGTTCAGCATTCAACACGATAGTACCTCTCACCTTGGTCACAAAGATGAAGGCCTTAGGACTGAACACCACCCTGTGTCACTGGATATTTGACTTCCTCACCAACCGTTCACAAGTGGTTAGAGTGGGGGGTCTGACATCTGACTCATTAACCATCAGCACTGGTGCTCCCCAAGGCTGTGTTTTGAGTCCACTGCTGTACAACATCTACACACATGACTGCAAAGCCAACAGTAGTCATACCTCCATCATCAAGTTTGCAGATGACACAGTGATCTTGGGCCTGATTAGTAACAACAATGAACAGCTCTACTTGGATCAGGTTGATGAGGTGGCACAGTGGTGTCAATCTAACAGCTTGACACTGAATATCACTAAAACCAAGGAAATGGTAGTGGATTACAGAAGGCAGCAGCAGAACTACAGTTACACCCCACTAATGATCAGCGGGCAACCTGTAGAGAGAGTCACAAGTTTTAAATACCTTGGTGTCCACATTACTGAAGACTTAACATGGACTGTTAACACTCAGAGGCCGTTTACACGACACCGCCGGGTGGATTTTCTCTTACCGCTTTCACACCTTTAACGACTCCGGCAAGAAGAAACCTCGCATGTACACACAGAGGTGTAACCGGCTAAATGTGCTGTAGTGCATATGCCAGACCAGTCGATGCCGCCGCTGTGCAGAAGCTTCACGACAATTTCGTGTGAATCGCGTAGAAGAAAACATTGTTGAAACAGTTTGTTAAGCCAGAGAATGTCTAATAAGTGCTCTGGTTAAGCCGTCGAATGAAATAAGGAGACTACAGACAATTCGGTTTTCAATTCAACTGTTAAACTAATAAAGTTCATTTTCAAGGTATGTGACTGCTATGTGAAATTTCAAATACTTAGCCTACGCATTGCATTAGGTCTGAGCACCACTGGAGAAAACGCTAACATGCAGTAAGCTAATGTTTAACTAAGTTAAGCTAACGTGTGCTTCTAACTTAGCCACTAAAGGCTGATAGGCTGCATTGTGCACATAAATCATGACGGGGGAAAGAAAAACATTTTAATATGATAAATAAATGGTTTGGTTTGTTTTGACAAGCAACATGTCAGGTCGAGTGCCGTGGCTATGTCGTCATAAAGTTGCCGGCTTCGCACCTACAGGCGTCTACCGCGGCGAAAGTTAGCCGGCGGTTTCAAAGTTCCCACCGGAAGCCGGTTTCAAAATCTATCGGTTTCAGTCTCCTAAACTGCCGGCGTCGTGTACATGCAAGGCGTAACCGTTAACAAAACCTCACCGGTTTCACAAAAACCGGCGTCGTGTGCACGGCCCCTCAATATGTTCTGAAGAAGTCCAGACAACGACTCTACTTCCTTCGTCAGCTAAGGAAATTCAAGGTTTCTACATCCATCATGAAGGCCTTCTACACTTCAGCGGTTGAGAGTGTTCTAACTGGTAGCATCATCACCTGGTATGGGAACTCCACAGTTAGAGATTGTAGTACTCTGCAGAGAGTAGTGCGCTCAGCTGAACGTACTATAAGAACTCAACTCCCTGCTCTACAAGATATCTATTCCAGAAGAGTACTCCTAAGAGCCCAAAAGATTCTGAAGGACTCTTCTCATCCTAACAATGGATTATTCCTACCGCTGATGCCTATGTAGTCACAAAGCCAGAACTGAGAGACTCAGTTTTTATCCCCAGGCCAGGACTAAGTTTTTATCCCCAGGCCATCCGAACTCTGAACTCACACTATACTGACTTTGCACACATTCACTCCTCAGCACTCTCAAACATTTCCCAACTCTGAACTCACACTATACTGACTTTGCACTCATTCCTCCTCAGCACTCATGACCCCCACACACACACACACACCTACATGACTTTTAGCACTTTTACATCCCTCTCCCTATGCTACAGACCTTTTATTTATTTTCTTATTTCATCACATGTCAAAACACACACACATACACACACACACACATATCTGACTTTCTCCAACTTTTGCACATCTCCATAGAACTTTTTATTTATTATTTTTGATTTCTCCTCCATCTATCTACCCATGTCCTTGATTGCCTAGCCTTTCTGCCCCAGTAACTACAGTATATTCATGTGACAATAAACTTCCTTGTATCCTTGTATAAGTATAATAAATGCATCTCTCCGGCGTTTGCCTGTGCAGTCAAAGACTGTAAGCAGGTTTATAAAGCCATTCTAACCCAGAAACATTTACTGTGTGAGCTAACCAGCTTTCCAGACGGTTACACTAATGATTTAACAACATTCCCTCTGACAGCTGTGCACTCTGCAACCCCTCACCCCATCTACAGTATCCTACGGTTTTTAGAATGGTCTTTCATTTATTCATAAAAGTATGTAAGTATGTAAGCCTGTTTACCCACCCCCCCCCCAATGGATCTGGAGTTGTTGATCTGTAAACTTTCTGTCATCTACTACTGCCCTACTGACAGCACTCACAAGTGCTTTTAAAGTGGAATGATGGGAATGAGTGCAACCCAATCTATCTCTGAGGAATGTCGCAAGCAGTCAGAAGATGGAGAATTCTGGTGAAGACAGTCACACCGATTGGTTTCCACCTCTATAACTATGGACAACATCATTTTTAAAACACCAGGATCCGTGATACTTCACCATTGCGGAACAACACGTGAAACACATGTTGGTGAGAGCAACCTCTCTCTGTCAGGACTGACTTTGGCAGGCTCTTGCTATAAGGCAGAGGCAAGTCTGCTTAAGCTCTTGGTGAGTACAGCATGCTTTCACATGCTTTCAAAAGAATCTAGTTACAACAGTTTTAGTTATCTAGTTACAACAAGGTAATGATAACCCATCACAAGTAAAAAACATGTTTTTTACATAACATACAAGTTATGTATTTCATGTACCTTTTTATATACAAAAGGGTACATTCTAAAATATAAGGGTACATTCTAAAATATTCTAAAGGAGTATACAGCTTGTCCTTGATTTCTGACATTTCTAAGCAAAGCACCCTATCAGCTTCTCATGGCCTGTGTGTGAATATTATTGTTATAAGATGAGACCACCCTTTAACCTGAACAGTTTGTTGTATCCTGTTGTGCAAAAAATGTAATCAATAAACACCAGCAAATAATCTTCAACACTCTATTCAGAATGCAATAAATCAGACCATTTGCTTTTTCAGGGGTTCCATTTGCATTGCATCTCAGTGGATAGATGAGGTCTGGAAATTGTACTTTCATTTCACTTGTTCACTTTCATTTTACTTTCATTTCACTTTACATAATGGACATCAAATCTTTAAAAAATCCTACATACTGTCAAAGTTTGCTAACATGACTATTGTGGTATTAGCCCTCTATGTTTTTAAAATACATATAAGCATCTAACAGAAAACAAGGCTATACAGCTACATGATTAACTTAAGTGTGTGTTAAGTGTTGCGATTATGAGGGCTCCTTGGAGAATTTTCCACTACATGAGGGGTCCCCGGCCCACAAAAGTTTGAGAACCCCTGGTCTAAGATCCTAACATGGACTACATGTATACCAACACACTGTGTCAGTGTGACATGTGTGACATGACACACTGACACTACAGCTTATACTAATCGTGCTTTGTACTGTCTGACAATGCCATTTGTTGACCAGTATTTCCTATGGATTATACAATCTTGTTGTATAAAGCTAAAGACTGTTGCAGGCTATCTTACACTTGCTAGCTTCTGCTCAAGTTTAAGTAGCATCCCGAGATGGTAACAGGTGCACTGACCATAGAGTCGCCTTTAATTCTCAAGTTTCCCTACAGCCTACTTCTGTGGGGCCCATGCTGGCTAGGCTAGACATGTATGGTAGAGTGGGGTGAAACGCCCCTTGGGGTAACCCCCACCCACCATATTTAACAAACTATTCACTAGGGGGGAATTGTCCTATCCACACGTACATGGCATGTAAGCTTTTTTTACGCACTTAAAAGCATTGTGTTATGCGTATTCTCCTATTCCCGCTTCTGTCACACCCACAGCGCGCAAGTTCGAAATCAAGGCAGCCTTATGAAAGAGGCGTGATTTATTTAAAATAGAACCAGACTGATCCACCACCTGTTAATTTAGGTTGATATGAAAACGTGAAACGTGGACTTTCTTATTGACCTTCTGAATGAAAAGAACACAAACCAGTCTTTGATTTAGAAAATGTAAGCATGGTGAACTGAATAGCGAAGGCCTATAAAATGGTGTGTCATCACATAGCCAAAAAAATTATTTCACGAAATTTCACTTTTGCTTTGAGGTTTGTTTAGAAAGATTCAACACGTACTTGAGGTGTGTAGATCCATAATTTAAAAACTCACTGCCATTGAAAAATTCTTATGAAAGAACGTTTCAATGGCAGATGCTTCTCATAATATCAATTTATCTATGCTAATGAAGTTGTAGACTGACACCTGCCGAAACGAATCAAGAGACAGGCGAATATGCTGCTTGAAAATAGTGCAGACGTCTGTGCAAATGTATGGATGACTTAGGTCAAATTTGAAAAAAAAAAATGGACAGATTCGAACAAAGTAAGCTATGGCTTCTAAGCTTCTACTTAGCTTCACGTTAAGTTAAAGCTGAAGATGCACAGTCGGTAGGCTCCAATATCCAAAGTAGGGTTTTCCCTATTTAACAATGTAGCCTTATGGATAAGGTAATGTCGGGAAATGTGCCACCGTGTGACACTGTAATGAAGAGAAACATGAAGCTGTATCAGCATATTAAGCACCAAATTCGATACTGTAATGTTAATTTGTAACGTTGTGTAATGTTAATTTGTAACTGTGTAACCTACATGTATTTAGAACTAGGCCTACTGCCAACATCGAGTAATATGCTGTTTTACCTTGTAGTGGCGCTCGACCTTAAAACAGCCCTCCGGAGCGCATAGCTGGAAAGGTGCTAAGCCATGGCAGAATGCGCGCAAGAGTTGTATGCATAAGAAACGCCCAGATTTTGGGGTTGCTCTTCCCCAAACGCGTAACTACCTCTTTGTGTATTGTGCATAAATGACAGATTTAAGCGAAGGGGAGAATTCGCGTAGAGAAATTCGTGTAGTCATATGCTTTTTTTTCTTACGCACCCTTGCACATGGGAGAATTCCCCCCAGATGAAGTAAATTGTTGTTGTTATTATTTCTATACTGTTTACAATGGTGAGGTACAAGTACCACTATAAAATGGATTTGTACAACGAACTTAAAGAAGAGAAAAATGGATTTTAAGGCAAGTCACTAAAACAGTGTTTGATAGGCTGTGGTTTTACAGGATATCACAATGTGTGAATCGTGAGTAGCCTATTGGATATAGACAGTATAGGCCTATCTTAATTACATACATTATATAATTTATATAATACATTTTTCAGAATTAGGCCTACGTTAGTTTTTTGAAGCCATATCATGCAGGATGAAACGCCCCTGATGCCTTGGGGTAAAATACCCCCTCCATGACATCATTGATTTCCATCATAATTACAGTAGCCAACATGTTAAAGGATCAGATCCATCGTTTTTCACTAAATCTAGTCTAACTAGGTTGTTAAATCAAAATATTTGAAACATATTTACCTCAGGTTAGCATCAGATAGCTAGTCGCTGACCAATATAATATAGTAGCTTGTAATTTACTGATTATATTGTATTGCTCCACAATTGATTTTGTTTTCTTTAGTTATTTACTTTTGGGGGGCGTTTAGCAGAGCGGTACAAATATGACCACCGTCCAGTCCTGCATATTCTCTCCGCAAAAATAAATCACCCTTATCAAATGCAAATGTTGTGTATGTATTCATAGGTCTATAGAAAAAAACATTGAGCTAATGGTAACTTGGTTGTAGAACATTACTGTAAGCTAAAGTCCGATTACTGTCATTTTCCCCTTTCAAAGTATCTACATTGGTTCTGAACATTTGAACCGGAAATCCTCTAGGAGAAGATTGAAAGGGTCCATATATAGAGTATCTATTCATAGGCCTATACTAAGGCAATGATTGGATGGTGTTCGGTAAAGTAGGCCTAATGAGTGTTTACACATGTGAAGAGAGAGAGTGAAGCACTGGTGATTTAGTGTGGCATTTTGATGGGTTGTCAAGTTACTTCCTGTTCGATTTTTGTGTGTTAAGTAGAAAATTGTGTGTGGCGTTTTGCAAAATATTTAGTAAATTGAAAACTGAGTCAAACACTGAGAATTAGTGTATTGTTTTGCAGATTTGGTGTGGGGTTATGATGTTTGGAAGACATGTTTAAATTGTGTGACAAGCAAAGATTTAGTGTGTAAGCAGTTGAAAAAAACTGTAATGGTAAACTCTGATGAAACTCTGATGAAATGATAATTTTCATTTTTGGTTTATAAATGATGACACTGTCACTCAAAACTAGGATAGCAATTCTACACATAGACTATTTAGGTTTTTGTTTCACAGTAATATCACATAGCCTTAGGGGGGGCGTTTCCCCCCACTCTGCCCTACCACTAAAGCATGACATCAGCACATATCTGTCACTAATTCGCTCGCAGTGTAATGGATCTTCATGGTAGTGTTCTCAGCTAGACTAGGCTACTACACGCACCTTACAGTAGGCCCTATCAACATTCGACCACTTGGGGACACGACATAGCTTGGTTTACTTTGTCTGCTTGTGGTCTATTTCGGGGCAGTGTGGAAAATGTCCAGGGGCATAATTGCCTAAAGGTTCGGATCAACGTTAGTGTGTTTCAGACTTGCCGGCTGGCATACGTTGATATATTTGTGACTCCGCCTCCGTTATGGCTGAACTTTCTTTAGAGTTACGTAGTAGCATGCTGTCAAGTCAAAGCAGAGAATGAGTTCCATATGGACATTTCATTGATTGCTCACTTGCGGGCAGCCAGTCGGTAAGTTTTTTTTATAGCCTACGCTTTTCAACTCCTTTTTATACCCTATGAGCATAGTCCTTATAAAGGCATATGAAAGTGAGCTGTTATCCTACAGATAAATTATTTTAGATAATTATTTGATTTAAATTACATTGTATTTAACTATATTTGACTGGATAATCCGAAGCGTCATCGCTGTTTTACTTCAGTTATGGCACTTCTTGAGTGTGCATTTCTGGAACAAAAACTCAACAAACCGAAGCATAGGCACGTAACAGTAAATAGCCTAACACTTCTTAGTATAGACTTTGAATGAAAACTGCATGGCGGCACAAGGCTTCAGGGAATCCCATCCACAAAACGCTGCTTCAGAAAGCCGGGTTTTGCAGGAGCTTTTGGACGGCAAACATTAGGCTATCCTAGCGCAACGTTTCTCCCTGCCGTTGTGTTACTAACACAGACATCCTTAAATAATCCCAAAATAATAATAATTGAGGAAATAAAATGTAGGTTTTTGCATGGACTTCAGATTGGCTGCTGTAACCCAAAACATAGAGAAGGGCATCCAAATTAAGGACTCCTCAATGCCTAGTCTTTGGTGCTGCAAGGTTACAGGAAAAAAATAATAAGAATATATTTTGCTTAATTTAAATGTGTCTCAGTATAACCTATTAATAATGATAAGAAAGAGGAAATCATAACTGTGGCAAAATTAACTTGTGGGAATTAAACTGAGTACATTCAGGAAAAAAATAACAGAAACTCAGTTAATGTTTGATATTGTTATGTTGTATGGTCCATATTTGTATTGACTAAAATATATTTTTTCTATGTAAAGTTGAGAGTTTGTGACTGATGTTTTGCCTCTTAAAAGGCCCTTTCAGCTGACTGAAGTTAAACCTCGTGCAAGCCTTTGCTTGCTCTGTATTTGTCTATTTTTCAAATTGATATTCAGTCAAACAGCATCACATATCAGCTGTCCCCCGTCACCATACATTAATGCAGTGGTTCCAAAGTGTTTGGTGGGCCCCGTTAGTGGGGAATAGAGACATGACAGGTGGGGCGTAAGGAACAGGAGGAAATAATAAAACAATGTGCCTATCTTTAATAATGGCTTTCTTTTTTGATAAGGAAGATCATAGATTCAAAACAAAACAGCCATACACAAACATAAGAGTCATAAACAGACCATCATATGAATTAAAATAACATCCGATCCAGCAGACCGAGACGGGAAATGTAACTTGGAACCAAAATGCAAAAAAAAAAAATATTTGAACGTTACCATTTTGCTAGGTTGATGGGGTCAAGTGGGGCTTGAAAATTCCCCACCTCCAAAGTGGGGAGTGACAGAAATACTTTGAGAACCTGCATTAATGTGAGCATCTTTGTTGCCTGGATTTCTTGCACCACAGCATGATTAACTGTTGTAGAAATGTTTCAGGTACCAAGGACTGAGGAGTCATCATATGTCCAGGGAGAAGTTGAAGCCACAACACCTGAACTTGAGGAAAGTGATAAAAAGCCACAACACATAAAAAAATATAATACAGCGATGGCAGAGCCAGTGGATAACTACAATCCAGGGAGCTTAAATGACATCTATATCTCAAAACGAAGTATCAGGAAGGCTTTCATCAGCAAAAGGCACTATCTCCCTTACATAGCCTCAGAGAAAGAGAGCAACAGCAGCCTTGGAGGAGCTCCTGGCGTCTTCACACTGTCCAGTGAGCAGGAGGAAACCAGCTCGTCCATGGCTTGCTGTCCCGACTTGCTGCTCTGCATTAAAACTGAGCCTGTGGAGTGTTACCTGTCTGACAAGTTCGCCGAGCTCTCCCCAAGAGATCAGTCACCGGTTGAGGTGAAGCCATGTTTAACTGTCCGGTCTGGCGACAATGAGGTGGCCACAGAGACTCATGAGCTGAGTGACACATCCAGGGTCATGCGGCCCCGCAAAGCAAAGCAACGCAAAAATCAAGCGAAGGTAAAGAGACACCGCAAGAGGTTTGATCACTCAAAAGAACAGGCTGAGCGCTTAAATGATGGTGAGAGCCCCCAGATAGCCCGGGGTGATGATGATGATGATGGCGCGGCGTCAGATGGGCGCGTGGAAGAAGACAAAGGAAAGGAAGGACCAAAAGAGAGCAAAACGGACGACAAGGCATGCCTCATCTTCCCAGCCATGAAGAAGCGCGGGGTGGAGGGGGACATGGAGAACCGGCCCTACAAGTGCACCCACTGCAACTGGGCATTCACCAAGTCCAGCAACCTGGTGAGCCACATCCGCACGCACAGCGGCCTGAAGCCACACGTGTGCGACCTGTGCGGGAAGGCCTACTCACACCAGGGCACGCTGCAGCAGCACAAGCGTCTGCACACAGGCGAGAGGCCCTACCACTGCCCCTTCTGTGAGAAGACCTACATCTGGTCCTCCGACTACCGCAAGCACATCCGCACGCACACCGGCGAGAAGCCATACATCTGCGATGCCTGCGGCAAGGACTTTGTCCGATCGTCAGACCTGCGCAAGCATGAGCGCAACATGCACGCCAACAACAAGCCCTTCCCCTGCGCCAAGTGCGGCAAGACCTTCAACAAGCCACTGTCGCTGCTGCGGCACGAGCGCACGCACCTGGGCAAGCGGCCCTTCGTCTGCCCCGAGTGCGGCAAGGCCTTCGCCATGCCCAGCCGCATGATGGAGCACCGAAAGGTGCACAGCGGTGTCCGGCCATACGTCTGCCACATTTGTGGCAAGGCCTTTACCAAGTCCTCCAACCTGCTGGAGCACCAGTCCGTGCACAGTGGCTTCCGGCCGCACAAGTGTGGTGAGTGTGGGGTGGCCTTTGCCATGGCCTCACGCTTGGTCCGCCACCAGCGGGTACACACTGGGGAGTAGCACATGAGTGTCAAGAACAGCAACAAGATTTCAACTCCATGAGAAAACAAAACAGAGCGCATCGTAGCAAACGCAAGTGCCAAAGAATCTTCAGGGAGAGTCCTACAATCACAGGAACAAAGCTTTAAAGACTGAATATTTAGTACCTAAAGGCAAAAGAGAGTCTTTGTCCCATATGAAAAGTAGTTAAACACTGTAGTAATGGATTTATTTCCTGACTGAACTTGAAGACATGACTGGCATAGACAACCTCCCTAAATTAACTCACACAGAAGTGCCCAACCATGTTTTCAATTGGTCTCAGACCAGCCCCATTCAAAACAAATTTCAGTAACACTTTACTTGATGGGTGAGTTCATAACACATTCATAGCAGCTGTCATAAATGGCACATAAAGCATTCATGACTGTTTCATGAGATATGACTCAACATTCATACCAAACCTTTCGCGAATTACGACAACTTGTCAAAATAAAAGTCCAACAATCGCAAAGCAGCATTGCCGTTACCTCTTACCTGATCACGTCACATCTGAGTCAATGGGCTACTCCAGTGCCAAAAAGACAGAACATTGTTTCATAAAAATTTATTTGTTTTATGATGTAACCTTTGCAGATGATTTCTCATCTTTTGCTACTGGGAATGTCCAACCATTCCAGGTTACACAGTGATGTTGTCATTCGATGAAGACTTCATAAGATATTCATGAAATATGCCTATATGAAAAGACTGGAGAGATTAAATTAATGGTATCCAGGTACACAAATACGGGTCAGCAGAATGTAGGCTAGTTTACAAAAACGGCAATGCTGCTTTGCGATTGTTGGACTTTTATTTTGACAAGTTCTGTCTTTCACACAGGTTTGGTATGAATGTTGAGTCATGTCTCATGAAACAGTCATGAATGCTTTATGTGCAGTTTATGACAGCTGCTATGAACTCACCTGTAAAGTGTTACCCACATTTCTTATAATGGACTCACTCACTGACAGTATCAGGTCTTCCTACGCTGTTGTCTTTAAGTATATAAGTATAAGTATATATACTTATTTGATCTCGTGAGGGAAATTTGGTCTCTGCATTTAACCCAATCGGTGAATTAGTGAAACACAAACAGCACACAGTGAACACACAGTGAGGTGAAGCACACACTAATCCCGGTGCAGTCAGCTGCCTGCTTCAACGGGCGGGCGGGGGGAGCAGTGAGGGGTTAGGTGCCTTGCTCAAGGGCACTTCAGCCGCGGCCCACTGGTCGGGGCTCGAACCGGCAACCCTCCAGTTACAAGTCCAGAGTGCTAACCAGTGGGCCACGGCTGCCCCTTAAAGACATGTGGTGTGTTCTGCAATTGCAATGTTATTTTTAGGAGTCTAAGCAGTGACGCTGCTGGACCCTTATTTGCAATGATTATTGTTAGGGGTCCAAGCAGAGAAGCTCCTGGAAACCTATTGTTTTTGTAAGGCGTCATTCAACTCCATTAGCTCATTCATAATGGCACATAGATGCTATGTACCAAATATTAAACTAATTGGCCACAAGGGGGCACTGCCATAAGTGCATTTAATGTTTTAGCTCACAATTCAGCAACCAGCAAGTGTTATATTCTATAGCTACCACTCCTAAATCCAACATTGGTTAGTATGGTTTCAACTGCTGCCATACTGCTTGGAGCCCGCTAGTGGCTATATTCATTAAATTAAATTTTACCAGCTTGTATTACTACCTCCATCTGACTACCTTAATATGCCTTCTATCTCTTGTACCTTTCTTGGATTTTTATATCTAGTATATTTATTATATTATTTATAATCAAACTATTATTGTGAGAATTATTTTACAATTCGGATATATTTGTTTTTTGGCCTTTACTAATGAGTCTTTTCACTTTGCACACAGATTCTTTTGTCTAATGACTGGATTGCAGTCCAGAGTCCTATAAAGCAAGTCAGTTTGTTGAGAGATTTTCCCCATGTGATTCCACACTCTCAGGATTGTTTGAGGACCAACCGTCTTACCTACTGAGTCTCAGATGTTATCCTGCTGGTGGGAAAAACTCTCAGCACCTGCCTTAGTTGGACCCTGGCCAAGAGGTAGATTTTTTGTATTACTGTATGACTGCGAGTGGAATTGCGTGAATATCTGTCAGGCGTCAGAATGCAAAAAGTTATTTCAGCTGTCAGGATGTGTTTTTATTTTTTATTCTCTCCGATTGGAGTCTTGTTAAAAGCTGTTACCAAGTATTTCTACTGATATGAATGTCTGTCATATAGTTGTCTCCAGACCGCAGTGTGCTCACAACACTGTGACACTGTTACAAATATAACAGTTGAACTGAATGAACAGCTAAAAACGTTTATTTGCATTTTGTCAATTATAAAGGCTTTTAATGTATACCGTAAATCCTCAAATTATGGCCGGGATTTGATTTATAGCCGGGCCTCGGATAATAGCCGGGGTTGCGGTCGATTCGGACATACACACAATTTTTGCCGCAAGGCATTCCAGCCTACGAATTTAATAAAAAGGAAATCATACATCATTAAAAAATAACTCAATTTAGGCTATTTGGCTACGTAACATAAGATTTCCACACACAACGCACGTTCATAGTGCAATAAGCGGGTGGAAATCCCAACACTTTTTCAACTACATGAAACTTAATAGTGAACCATCAAATACACCCCAGATTTCAGTGTCCATCAGTCCCAACATTTAGCAATATAATTAAACAGGCCAAAAGTAAATTAAATCCCAAACTAATCCGAAAATCTTCTGCTTTTGATAGCCTGGTAGCCGCTCCAAATGAAACGCATGTCTCCCAATACAACACCTTAACTTGCTGTTATTGTTATTGTTCATGAAGGCGTGTCTGGCAATTTTTTTTTTGTTTTTTTTTTTTATTTTATGAGTAACCTTTTACTTTATTTCTAAGAATACAATTCTACAACAGAAGCCTAATAAGAAACAAAGGCCTGCCTCGAATACAAGCCTGCCCCAAATAAAGACCTGTGCTTTGCACATCCTAAGTAAATAAAAGACCCCGGTCACAATTTGAGGATTTACGGTAGTCATGGCAGTCAAACTTGTATTTTAGTTGCAGATGCAAATGTTTATGTTATCTGCAAAGTTTATTTGTATACATTATACTGTTAAGTTGTGTCTTATCGTTTCAGTGTAAAGTCTGAAACCTGTGCATACAGTGGGATCTTTCTCATATTGAGCATTTTTTGAGACTTGGATTAAGATGTACAGTATTTCTTAACAGAGCAATATGGTATTTGCTCACAGAATGTACTTGTCCTTGTATCTTTATGAGTGTTCAAACAGTTTGTGTGATGCTAAGCATAATAATTGCATAGGCCAGTAAGTGCAAATGCCATTTCATTTTAATATCTTGAGTTGTGTGAGAGAAATAAAAACTGTCAGACTGTAGAAGAACTAATGCAATTTGTATTGGTATTTTTATCCAAACACTTTAGCAATTCATCTATCTTGTTGTTTCTCATAAAAAATACTTACACATACTTACACTGTATTCTCACATTGTGTCTGTGTGTGTGTGTGTGTGTGTGTGTGTGTGTGTGTGCGATTATGTGCACTGTCATGCAGTCCACACTTTCTCCTTGCACGGGAATGCTTCCTCACACTCAAGACTCAAACTCGTATGTCAAAGAGAGCACATGGCAGCAGCCCATGTGATCCTTAAGAGCAGAAAGGAGTAACCCCACAGCAACCCAGCAAGAGATGCTAACATCACCCATAGATCCGTATCATACAGACACCTGTTTATAATAGCCACAGACACGGTTTACACAACCATAGACCTGTTTCTCATAGCCACAGACACGGTTTACACAACCATAGACCTGTTTCTCATAGCCACAGACGCTCTATCAAGCAAGATACCTGTCTCACGACAGCCACAGATCCCCTTCACTCATCTAGAGGCAACATTATGTGTGGTCATCTTTCCCAATATGATGCTCAATAGCATGCAATTGATTAGGCCACCCTTCTCAGTCTTTCCCTGCACCACTTTTTCCACTTCAGGACCATCAAGCACAAACTTGCAGTTGTGTTGAATGCACTCACAATACCTATTTCAAGCACAATCTGTTACTTCCTCTTAATGATCCATAAACCAAGTGATGAAGATATTCACAGTGGCGTTACTGAATAACTACCTGACAACCGTTCTGGGACAGCTTATGTTGGGCATCCCCATCGATCCCCTAGTTGCTATTAATAAAGTCTATTTCTGGCATCAGCAGAGTTTTGCTACAGGGTTTCATTTCCTTGGCCTGATATATGTCCTGCTTGGACCAGAAGACACAAAGTAACATGAGCCCCTAGCAACGCACATGTAGAAACGTTGTGTCCAGAGTGACACAAAGTGGTGCTGTCAATGCATAGTATGGCTACCCAACAACTTGTTTATGTCTGTTTTTGACCGAGAACTTGGATCATGTTGTGTAGGTGACCACCTTTAGTATGTGATGTGTGCACCACAGAAACATGCCCCCCTTCTTGAGTGTGTGTGTGTGTGTGTGTGTTTGGAGTGGGGGAGAGTGGGTGAGGGTGTCTCTCACACCTAGACACACACACACACACACACACACACACACACTCAGAGAGAGAGCAGTTGTGCAGAGTAAGGGGAAAAGGAGACAGCACATGTCTTGTTGTGAAATTCTTTAGCTCTAATTGAAAAGTGCAGTTGCAGTTCACGGAGTGTGCTCGGGCTGCCCTTCCTAAAATGGCTGCTTAATTATATTATTGTTGGGTGTCATTTCACTTCCTCAGGGCTGGACAGATCTCCATTTGAGGAGAGATATAACCATTTCTGTTTGTGTAAGTGAACATGTACAGCTTGACCATCAAACACAACAAATGATAATTTACATAAACATTTGTCACATAAGAAAGACTTGCTGGTCTTTGTGATCTGTTTTTTAGAAGAAATAAGCAGTACAGGTACATATGACCATGACCAAGTTTAAACAAACATGTTGAATGCTCTTTGTTACTAACTTCTATTTAATGATAGCAAAACTATTTAACAGGAAAGACTTTGAAATCTTAAAATACATTCATTGGGAGATTGCCGTGTCTGCTACCTCCATGTGTTAAGAATTATTCTTGGGGTATTTCAGAGAAGCCTATAATCACCTGCTGATGACAGAAACCCAATACACATGTTGCCTGCTCGTCAAACGCTGTCAAATGTGGGGGAGTCAAGCAACCCCTGTGGGTGGCATTGCGACATCGGAGCTGGGCACTTATTTTAGATAATACAGACGATATTACATTGCATTCAGAGGATATTACATCGCATTCAGGGGGAGTGGAGTCCAGGTTCAATGAGGTTGCCAGTGCCCTAAGGAACAATTATGACATGTATTAAAGGGGAGATAGAATGGATGGACAGAGCATTCCACCTTGTTCTGTGATGTTAACTCAGAAGGTATGCAACTTAGGTCAGTCCAAGAAATGCGAAAAATAATTCTGTTGAACACTGATATGCTACAAACATGTTATAAACAGCTGGGAAAGGCTGTCGCAAATCCCTCGAACAGGTGGTCACTCAGAGATTTCATACGAACGAGGGAACAACATGTCACAATGCAACACGCTGTTTTCCCTTGATGAAAGTGAAACCATGAGTTTTCCCACATCTCAACTTTGGCCAAAGTCTTCAGAAATAATCGTTTTCAGTGATAAAACCTCATTGAAATAATATGCATTTTCCATATGGGGTCTTAGAAGCCATCTGTCTCCTTCTAGCCACAGCGTTTTTGTTGCAAACATAATCAACCTAAGCGTGCTCAGATGACGTGATAGACGAGGTGCTGTTGCTCACTTGTCCATCATCGTAAAGCCCGTTTTGATTGGTCCGCACAGCTCTGGCACGAGCGAGCAGTTGCTCCACAATGGAGTAATGCCAGACTAAACTTCCCGACCTCAAATGTTGTGGGCAGGACTAAGTTCAGCTGGCACCCAGGCTATGTTTTCTCTACTGGCACTTCAGTCTAGGCACAAAGCATAACCACCAAACACTCACTAACAGTAGCCCAGTGGTGGACAAAGTACACAAACCCTGTACTTGAGTGAAAGTAGAGATACACATGGTCAAATGTTAACTCCAGTAAAAGTAGAAGTCCTCCTTTTACATTTCCACTTGAGTGGAAGTACAAAAGTATCAATGTACTTAAGTATCGAAAGTAAAGGTCCTGAAATGTATTATGACTAGCATTTACTATTGTTGAAATGATTCAGCACAGACATAGGCATTCCTTGAGCCTTTTCATTTCATTCAAGAACAAAATCAACTAAGAATTGTTGTATGTAAAAATAACTAAAAACAAACTAATGTGATATCTTATCTTAGATACTTCAAAGTAACCACTTTTTGCTTTGTTGAATGCTTACACTTTCGGACAAAGATAGTAAAAAGTGGATATAACAATAACATAGATTAGGCAACACCATTATGTAAAGCCTAGCTCACTTAATATAAAATACATACTTTATGTAAGTACACATGTATTTGGACAGTCTTTTTTCCAAAAGGAACTTCAACTGTACTTCAGGTGTCACAAAATGTAGTCGAGTAAAAGGTGAGATATTTGGCCTAGAAATGTACTGGAGTAAAAGTAAAACATTTAACAAAATTGAAATACTTAAGTAAAGTACAGATACATGAAAAAGTGACTTAAGTACAGTAATTGACTAAATGTACTCAAGTAATGTCCGCCATTGGTAGCCTATAATTGTCGTGTCCTCCAAAAGCAATACAAAAAACGTATAATCTACCAATTATTTTGATGTCTAACAACTGTGCCTCAAATTACAGTAAGTTGTAATGAATTGGGTGCTGTTTTGAACTTCAGTATAGACTTATTCAGCCAAAGTAAAGCAAGCTTTTTACTCTCTTTCAGCAGTTTGTTTGCTGTGCTGATAGGTGTGTTATTTTTAGCTTGTAGGCTCCGGCCATCTTTGGTATAAGGGAGTTTTGTATGATAATGGAGGGAATATGAGACTCTGCAAGCTCATATTGCAGGAAAGGCTCCCTTGTAGGCTCGTCTATCTCCAGTGGAGCGTTAACTGTATTGTAACGCCATCTTCTGTTCTGCTCCTTACATGTTTACTGTGACACTGAATACTTAGCAGACACCATAATGCACATCACCACAAACACACTATCCTTAATTTTAAGCATGGTGATGGTCAATTTATGTTGTCAATAGGCCTACCTTATAGGCCTACCTGTAGCTTAGGGAAGCTAACAGCTTTCTATTAGGATCTAGTTTGTTAACAGTTACGGTTTTGTCATAACTCCCTGATTTTTTTTTTTCATTTAGAATAGCCAGAGCGTGGATATCTCAATCGGAAAATTGAACAATATCGGGCGCCTACCATGGACTAGGCTGGGTGAATCCAGCCTGATCTGCCGGCGATTTATTTTTTGATTTCTTAAAAGATTGAGCTTGGTCTGATGAAAGCCAGACTAGCCATGGACCTCAGTTACACAATGCAAGGGAACATGAATCAGCCTATATTTGCACGAACAATAACGGACAACAGCTCTTCAACTTGGCCCGTTAAAATGTGTATGAACAGTCTAGCGACGCATTTCATGAAGGCCCATTTGGACATGTCAGTTATTTGCACCACTGGTTAGATGTAAAACTGCATTTAGTTTCAGACTACTGGTAAGCTTACTTTATTGTCAATGCACAAATTAAGTATCACATGAACTAAAGATGACTAAAATCTTATGTAGAAGAAGAAACATTCACAAAAAATCCATCCATCCAAAAATGACCTTTGTTTTTGATAGCTGTTGAAAACTGCATGGAACTGACAGAGATGTTTTTGTTTATTAATAAATAAATAAATAAAAATATAACATTATTCTGATACCTTCTGCCTTTCCCAAATACAATGTAGCCTACAGGTGTAAGTGACCTTTCATCAATCCAGTTGCAATGGATGAACTGTGATGAACTGCCCTTCTTGTGATTGTTTAGAGATTTTAAAGGTTTTATAACAATACTACAACTTTTTTGGCTTTTCTACAATCTATTCACCTTTGCAGCGCCAGTAGGCTACTTTCTGTGCCACACACACACAGGCACGCCAAACAAGCATACACAAAAGTTTCAAGAGTGGGGGATGGAGTAAAAGATGTTTGCATGTAAATCATATTACAGAAATTGTAATGTCCGATATATCGAGGGTCTCGTTTTAACCTCATGTCAGGTAGGAGGGTTGTGCCCATAAAGATTCACTGACGAATGTTGTCGGGCTGTAAGCGATAATATATATATAATTAGGTGGCAGTGCAGGATAAGAAATAAAAGAGCCGTATATATTAACAGGCTAGAAGTTTGCAATTTAGGAGCCTACTGCAACAAATGTTTTCTTTAAATTACAAACAGTAGGTAAGACTGCATGTTTTGGTGGCTAGCTGGGTAGTTCTGTATTTCAAGGTTTGACAGGCTAGAAGTTCGCAATTAAAATTTCCACTGGAACTCCAAGCGGATTTCTACACGCAGCCTTTAACACTGTTTAGCTCTTTGAGTCACGGTAACATGTATTTTTTGTTACATAGCTAATTTAGATACACGTGTGGGTGCTTGTGTTTCTTTAGGAATCTGCCGTCTTGGTTTGTATAGAAATAAATATTAAGTGACACACGTAAGAGGTTGGAAATACATACATACATCGATGTTTGATGGTGATAGTATATTTTTACTACCATATTTCTCTTAAGACTCAATCAGGACAATGCAAGATCAGGATCCAGGCTTTATTCTTTTCAATGAGGGGCCAGTGGCCCTCAAGGGAGAGAAGTACATGTTTGTTTCACCCCATCATGGATTTCACCAGATTCTCAGTATTCTCTGACTTCTCTGACTATACAGAAACAGTCTACCATATTTAAAGTTACACACAAAGAGAAGGAGTGACCTACTAGTATGAATATGCAAGGTAAAGGTGTGGTGTGTGGGGGATGTGGCCTTTTGGGTGACGTCAAGTCTGGCCAGCTTCTATTGTCTTTTAATTAAAAACTACCCCCTTTCCTGGGAAGTTCCTCAGAGGCCTGGACACATGCTGTTCTACAAACATTAACATTTCACGATGTTTGGTGGCTAGCTGTATTTCAAGGTTTGACAGGCTAGAAGTTTGCAATTTAATACTGCAATGTTTTATTTGTTTATATTACAAAAACGGTAGGTAGGCCTATCGGTGTTTGGGTGATTGGGCGGCTTGCCGGCTAGTTCAATATTTCAGACACTTGCATTCCTTCCTGTACGTTGGGTCCTTCAACAGAAAACAATAAACTCAGGCGAATTATCGAACAGCAAACAACATTCTGACCAATGAAATTCTGGAAGTGCAACGGCTAATAGACCAATCAGAATGTATTTTATTTATTTTGTGACGTAATCATGCAGATCTGGTAACCTGTGCAGATCAGGTACCCACATTATCCCTGCTATCTAGCACTACAGGTTGCTATGCTAGTTGTCAGTTTGGTTCTGGCTCACAAGGATGCACTAGCTAGTAGCTAGCACTACCTATCAGTTTATAAAAAAAGATGACTGGGAGAGTGCAGGGAAGTGCCAGGATGTCACAGGATGCTCTAAGATAAGGTTGCTAGCACAGGTGTCTAAAACTAGATAAAAACACTTGCACTTTCTGTTTGCAGTTTGTTGTGGTATTTGAAAAAAAGAACATTGCATTTTCAGAAATAGCCGGCCCTCCAATCAGATGACGTTGGCAGAATTGGCCCCAAGCTCATTTGAGTTTGAGACCCCTGCTCTACATCATTATGTATCATCAACAGTCCAAGTCAGATAGTCACAGCCTGGAACTATTTTTTGCTTACCACCCTCAGCAAAAGCCTAAAAACCTGTCTCTAAGGAGAGTGTTCAGTTATAAAGATGGTACCACATACTGTGAGGAGAATCACATGTTATATTGTACAGTTTGTTTAGCATTTGCCAAGCCAGGTGAAACAAATCCCTTGATAAGTCCAATGCAGGACTGGAAGCATGTCAGTCAAGGAGTAGAGGAGCATGAAAGGAGTAGCATGCACAGGCTGTGTGCTGAAGCTTATTTTTTATAGGCATCAAAAGCTGATATAGCCAGTCTGCTTCATGGTCCCCAAGTAGTGGCCCACGGAGATCAAGAGCTGAAGAGACGGCAGGTGTTGGAACGTGTAGTAGACATAGTTAAGGTCATTGGCAAGAGAGGACTTAGCTACAGAGGGAAACAGTCTGAAGCAGCTTACACTCTGGATGACATGAGCACTGATCATGGGAATTTTTTAGAGCTAATCATTCTTCTTGGGAAATTATGATGTATGCATGAAGGAACATCTCACAGCGTGCAAAGAAAAAAGTACGAAGATCCATGAAACCCAGGCTAAAGGTTGAGGTTCTGTTGTAAAAATTTCTGTAAAAAAACAACTGTAATCAAAGTCACAGTGTAGCAGTTAATTCGGGAGACTATTGCAAAAGAGGTAACTAAAGCTGGGATGTTTTCTGTGCAGATTGACACAACCCAAGACATCACATCCCAAGAGCAGTGCTCTATAGTTCTGAGGTATATCAAAGACAGTACAGGAAAGGCTTTTTGCGGTGGTGAAATGTGAAGCATCTACTGGACATTATTTTGTTCTGATGCTTGAAGATGTGATTGAAAAATGTAACTTGGAAATCAGCAACTGTGTCAGTAACGCCACTGATGGTGCATCAAATATGCAAGGAAAATACAAAGGTTTTTCTACACTGTTGTCCTCTAAAGCGCCAAACCAAGTGCATGTATGGTGTTATGCACATGTGCTAAACTTGCTTCTGGCTGACACAACTGAAGTGTCCCTCTCCAGTGGATCCTTATTCTCACTATTGAATGATATTGCTGTCTTTTTTCGTGAGTCATACCAAAGGATGAATGTGTGGGCGCAAGGAAGCCAGGACAGTCGACACAAGCGCCTTTCCGCAATCAGAGAAACAAGGTGGTGGGCCAAGGATGTTGCTTTGAAGAGGATTTTTGGGTCCTTTGGAAAGCCAGACCAGTGTGTCTACATTGACGTCCTCAGGACTAGGGCTGGGCGATATGGCTAAAAACTGTATCACAATATAAGTGTTTCATATTGGTCAATATCGATAATTATTGAAATTTTAAAATAGGGACCAGGAGAAAAATATACTACATTTAAACATTTTTTATTTTAAATGTAACCTTCCTCTGATTTGAATCAGCTCAGAAATGGCAACACAACCATGAAAAACACCCAAATAAATTAAAATTAAAATCACAATGAACACTTAACAATTGTGTCTTCACATTAAGGTGCCACAATAAATATATTTTAACTGCAGCTTTAGTGCTAGGACGTTCACAAGCTGATTCACTTTCTGGTGAATGAAATGCTTTGAAATATGTGTTTTGTAAAACCAAAAAAGTAAAACTGAGGTAGACTTTACATCTATAACATAAAAATCAAACCTGACAGCTGCCAGTACAGTAACATTGAAGTCAGCATAGACATTTGAAAAAGTAGCTCTTCAAGCTATTCTTACTCTAAACACCCTTGAACTATTCAAGTACCAGTATATTGTTATTGCAAGTTTTGTGCAAAAAAGTTCACTTGCCGATTCACCCTCCGGTGACTGACATGTTTCAATTATGTGCAGTGTTTTGTAAACATATGAGACATTAAAGCAAAACTGAGGTAGACATCTGTAAGATAAAAAACAAACCTGATAGCCAACACAGTAATGGTAATATAAACCAGTATAGAAATATGAATAGGTAAATCTTCAAGTTATTCTTAGTCTAATCATAACTGAACCATTCAACACAAGTATATTTTCAATTAAGGTTTTGTGCAAGGAACACCAGCTGGTTGACCATCTCTGGTTTTAAAGCTGCCCTAGTGCACGTAACAATACAGTACTAAAAATTCTCTCTGAGGGGGTACTGGTGGCTGGGATACACAAGTACTTTTTCGCCAGCTGAGTTGTGTTCATGGAGCCGCCACCAGTCCAGGGGTTCAGACTCACTGTCTGCATCAGGGCACATCAGGTACCTTTCCAGCTCACTCTCCACTTTTTGTTCTTCAGTTAGAGGCAAGGCATCCTCTTCTTGACACTGCTTTTTTAAGAAGCTCCCTAATGACTTGCGTTGCTTCTTCTCGCCCAGTGGTGGAGGTGGTCCAGTGGCAGCCACAGCTCCACCTTCTGCCCCTTGCTCTGCTACTCCCTCAGAAGCTTCTGCCTGTGATTGGCCTTGGTCTTCTTTCATTACTTCAGATACTGCTCTCATTTTAATGACCCCTACCTTCCCATACCTTTCCATAGTGGTCTGTTGCTTCGGTCTTGCAACGGATTGTGTTGGTCGTTTTTGCACACGGCTATGTTCCAAGGGGTGAGAGCGGCTGAGGTGATAGAACAAGTTCATCGTATTGCCGCTCTTGGTGGGGACGGCTGTCCTGCACAATTTACACACCACATTTGTCTGAGTGCGGTCCGACTTATAATATCCAAAAAAACTGCCAAACAGGTGAACTGACCTTTCCTTTTTTATCAACTATGTCTTCGTTTGCAGTCGTGCACATGTTTTACGTCTCACACCACACTGGTTCAAGAGGCCGTGCACGAGACGAGATGGCACAACCAAGCTTGATACTGCTTCAAGATTGGCTATTAGCGTGTCACTCCATACGTTGCTAGGTAGCAGCAGAGGACCGACCAACCAACCTTGCTTCGCAAACGAGTGGGTTCAAAGCGGAGCTAGAATAGAATCTTTGCTCTGGTTTATTACAATGGGAAAAATATATATATATATATATATATTTTTTTTTTTTTTTTTTTCTATTGATATTGATCACGTGTCTATCGCGATACATATCGTTATCGTTTTATCGCCCAGCCCTGCTCAGGACACTGGACAGGTGTCAGGGCCAGGAAAACCTGAAAACAACAGCGCGTGCAAAGCAAAAGGGTACTTGGAGAGTTTAATATGATATGAAACAGTTCTAACTGCTCAGCTTTTCCTTAGGATTTTTGAAGTCACAACACCACTCTCAAAATACCTGCAGACACATGGTGTAGACATCTTGTTTGCTCATTAAATGGTTCTGACCACCGAAGATGCTCTGAAGAACATGTCAAGAGATTTTGAGTCAGTGAAGAAAGCTGCTGATGTTTTTGTTCAGTGGGCAGATACAACACTGTCTGAAGAGGATTGTGACCTTGAACTGGAGGAAATGCTTCCAGAGAAAAGGAGGAGAAAAACGATGATGGCTGGTGAGAAGGCAAGAAGCAAAAGTTCATAACCAGGTGATGGACAGTCACAGAGAGCATCCATAGGCGCTTTTTAACCCATGGTTCCCTCTATGCGGACTTGGCTCTCTTTGATCCAAGAACCTTTATAGAAATTTCTTCAACAGGCTTGCCTGATAGGCCTACTGCATTTCAGGAGATGAGCAAATGCTTTCTCAGGTTTGATAGCAGGACAACTCCTGCTAATTTGCAAAGTGAGCTAAAGTGTCTGGCAGCCCAATGGCCACATCTTAAACAATCTGTTCTTGAGGAGTATCAAGTCAGGATTGCAGAGGATGACCCAGATGTTTGGGAAGAGGCAGAAATAAAAAAACAGCACCTGCAAATCTTGCAAAGAATGCCCAATGTGCTGCTACCAACTTCTTACACGGTCCATCCTCTTGACAGATGCCTATCACATCCTTGGCTTAGGCTACAAATTTCTTCTTACTCTGCCTGTGACACAGGTAGCTTGTGAGAAAAGTTTCTCTGTACTCAAGTACATTAAGAATTGCTTAAGGAGCACAAGTTCTCAGGAACACCTGGAAACATTCATAGGGTCTCCGCGGATCCTTAAAAAGTATTAAAACGTCTTAAATAAAATATATTGTCGTGTCTTTACTTTTGTCTAATCATTAAAGTGTCTACTGGGTATACTAGTTAGCTAGCTGGCTAGCTCAGAACTCCCGTCTTGACATCAATCAATGGATATATCGTACTCACAGTCTCCGAGGCAAGGTTAATGACACGACATGAATCCCAAGGTAAAGTTGAGTTGTTTAATGAAGTATGTAGCATTACAACAGGGCTGCAAAAGTCACCTAGCTCCGACGAGGGAGAGTTATCTCGCCAGGGCCATATGGTGGGCAATATGCAGCTATCAAAAACTGATAAGAACAGACTTCCGTGTACACACACTATAAGAACATTACATTCAGACCCTACCGGCCAGATAAGATACTGCACTAACGTTGTTAACTGAACTAAAAGCAGGCATACATTACACTGCCCCCCTCCAAGAATACTGAGTCCCTTCAGTACAAATGCAAGTTCAAACTCAAATGTAAACTTAACACATTTTAACATGGTAACTAATGAAAACTACCAATCATCATTAATAAAAGTCAAAGAATAAATGAGTCGTTAAAGCATTAGCATAATGTGTCACAACTAATTGTAATGATGGGAGTCCATTTATAATTGGTAACGGACAGGGGGACGGACCTCACGACCTCGTGAAGTGGTCAGGTGCTGCGAGGGTGTCGGAACGCTGTCAG
Source organism: Alosa alosa (assembly GCF_017589495.1). Lineage (NCBI taxonomy): Eukaryota > Metazoa > Chordata > Actinopteri > Clupeiformes > Clupeidae > Alosa > Alosa alosa. The sequence goes on from NC_063197.1 coordinate 6,348,781, forward strand.
GCTGGTTCAGTGGCGCCCTTTCCATCGGGATGGGTTGACAGGCTTTCTTGCGGGCCTGACGGTGCCGTCGCGCAGTTCTTTGACGTCCGCGACCTTCATGCTCCACTTGTCCCATTTCCTCATCCGCAGAGCTAGAGGAATTCTTTGGCTGACTGCTGGGTTCATCAAGCGAGTCGATAGCACGCTGTGGGGGCTGGTCTCTCTGGAGAATCTCGTGCCTTTTTCGTCGTATCCATCCAGGTATCATGTCAGCTGTATAGGGCTTCAGACGGTCATGGTGCAGGATCTTCCTATCTCGCTTCCCAATTACTTCTTACAGCACTGGACCCAAGCAAGAGGCAATGATGCAGGGGCCTTTCCATGGCGGCTGGAGCTTAGGGCTAAATCCCTTTTTCTTGGTACTGTCCTTGACATAGACCAAATCTCCAACAGCATATGGTTTCCCTTTAGCTCTGACATCATAGCTCCGCTTCTGTCGTTCTTGAGCAGCTTTTAGGTGTTCCCTAGCGGCTTCCTGTGCCTCTCTCAGGCCCTGCTGCAGTTCACTCAGGAACCTCGTTCTTGTCCCTTTTGAGTTCTGTTGCTCCTGACCATATGTCGTGTGGTTGATGGACCTCTCTGCCTAGCTTGAGTCTGTTTGGGCTGAATCCTGTGCTCGCATTCTTAGTACTGCGATAGGCCGCAGTAAGCAGTTGAAGATGTTCATCCCAGTTCTTTTGGTCCTGGTCCACATAACAGCGAATCATCTGTAGGAGAGTCCTGTTGAATCTCTACCTGGCCATTTGAAGCAGGGTGGTATGGCGTAGTCCTGGTTTTAGTGATCTCGAGAAGCTGGCATAACATCTTGAAAAGAGTGCTCTCAAAGTTGCGACCCTGATTACTATGGAGTTCCAGGGGGCACCCAAACCGTGAGATAAAGTCATACACCAGTCTTCTGGCTGTAGTCTCTGCTCCTTGATCTGGTACACCATAAGCTTCCACCCACCGTGTGAACTGGTCTATTACAACCAGGATATACCTGTTACCTGCCGCTGATACAGGGAAGGGACCAAGCATGTCCAAATGAAAGCGGTCCAAGGGTCCTCCAGCCTAGTAACACTGCAGCGCTGGTTTCTTTGTTGGTCCAGCAGTCTTGAGTGCTGCACAGCTCTGGCATTTATGTATGAAGAGTTCCACACCACCCGCCATCCCATACTAGTGATAGCTTTGTTTGAGGCGCTGTAAAGTTTTGCTGATTCCCAGGTGGCCCCCTTGAGGCGGATCATGGAAAGCCCTGATGAATTCTTCTTGCATTGAGGTTGGTATTAAAAGCAAGTAATGGGGTTGTCCTCCGTCTGCCTTTTCCCACCAGTGCTTCCTCACAGCCGGACTTTCAAGAGACACTTCATCTCGTGTGGGCAGTTCTGCTTCAATCCACTGATGTAGTTTGGATAATGCAGGATCTCTCCGCTGCTCTGATGCCCATTCTTCTCGACTTAGCGGCTGAAGCCAGTTTATAGATGAAGTGTCCATCTGCGTGGCTCCTGTATCTGATGGTCGTTCTGTTGACTGATTTTCTTTCTTTCGTCCTTGTCTGTTGCTAAACGTCTGACTGCAAGGGGAACCACATCATCCACGTCATCCATGAATTTGGCCCCTTGCTGATGGAGTCGTTGGCAGTGTGCACAGCCATGGCAAGGCAGAGAAGCCACATTTCGTCCTGCTTCATAGCAGTCACATTCTTCTCCCTCATCTGCATCTTTACGCGACAATGCATCTGCATTTGCGTGTCTCCTCCCTTCTCTGTGCTCAATCTCAAAGTCGTACTGTCTCATCTCTTCTAGCGATCTGCCAATATCCACTTTGTAGATCAAGAGTGGAGAAGACAGAAGCTCCACCTAGAACATCTAAGCACTCTTCAATCTTAGGCAGAGGATATGCATCCTTGGTTGTCAAGCTATTTAGACGGCGGTAGTCCACGCACCAACGCACACCTTCATCCTTTTTACGGACTAGCACTACGGGTGATGCTCATTCGGATGATGAAGGAGTAACTACTCCTGCTTCTAGCATGGACTGAAGGTGATTCTTTTCTTCATCTTGAAATCCCAAAGGGGTTCGCCTTGCTGGCTGGCGCACTGGTCTAGATGCCCCAGTGTCTATTTGGTGTGAGACAGCAGAGAAGTAGCCCAGGTCTGTATCAGATGCAGCAAAGAGGGCCTGGTGCTTTAATAACAACAAGATCAATTTTTGTTGCTGCTCCTGACTGAGCATCTCTCCAGATGCAGTGTACAAGGCTTGGACATGCTCAGGTAAGTCAGTAGCCTTGGCTGTGACTACCCTCCCAATCTTCGGAGCGCTTTTAGGGTCATTGTCCAGACTGCTTTCAACACCCATGTCAGACTGAACCGGTAAGTCATCTGAGAATGCCTCAATCAGGATTCCAAGGCATGTTCCTTTGCGCAAAGCAGCCTTATCCGGGGAGAGGTTGCACAGCCGGACAGGAGCACGAGCATCCATTTTTGTAACAGCACTTCCTGTGGACACATTCTCCGTTATGTTAGTGGGTTCCAATACTGCGGAGATTCCTGATCTTGGGTGGTCAACTTCTCCACACACCACACATTCACACTCTGGTGGCAGGGTTATGTCTTTTTCCAACAGCACACGGGCAACAGAGTAGTCTGGCCCCTCCCCTCCAATGATCTTTGCAGGGATTGGCTCTCCTTCAATGAACACACGGCCGGTGGCCTGAATTGTGACGTTCGCAGCTCTGAGGAAATCCAGGCCCAAAAGAAGACGATCATGAATTGGGGCCACATCCCAATCAAATGTGTGGGTTTCCTATCTGGAAGACCACTTGCACTCCACTCTGAGTTGGCCCGTGCTCAACTTTCCGGCGATTGCTGCGGCTGCCCACGGCCTCCGTCACGGCTTGGGCTATGTTCTCTTCCTGGGGGATCGTCTGAGTACCTCTGCTCTCTTTGGTCACTCATGACTGGCTGCAAACGGGTAAGTGTCAACTGCATTTGCTCAACTTTTTCAATGAGTCCTTTAAACTGATCAGCTGTGACATAGGTTGGACTTTGAATGTGACGAGATAGTGGTGCCATGTCATCATCATCATCAGCCCAGGACACACGCCTGGGCTGTTCTACCTTTCAGGTCCAGTTCTCGCCCCACAGTAGCCTAATTGTGTTCATGTGCCTCCACTAACTTCTGAGCCGCTAGTGTGCACGGATCCTTGTTCATCACCTCATAGGCTAATTTCTGATTTTTCAAACCTTTAAGAAAGGCATCTGCTGCTAATTGGTCTTGCAGTTGCATTTCCACACCAGGATAGGCCAGGGTTATTAGGCGCCTTACCTCCTCTGCAAACTCAGCTGAAGACTCTCTTTTGATTGTCGCAGTTCTCCAAGTTTCCTGCGAACAGTTGTTGGGGGGTCATGTTGACCGAACCGTTGAGTCAGGTGTTCTTTAAGCAGAGTGCAGTCCTCTCTGATGTGTTCCGGGAGTGAACATACATAGCGCATGGCAGCCCCACGAAGGCATTGATGCAGCTTGTCGACTCTTTCAGCACTGTTCCATTCATATTTCCGAGCTAGTCTCTCAAAAAGGCAACAAGAATGACTCTCAGTCCTCCTTCCCTTCATATGTTGCCATTTTTGGCCTAGGACCATCATATGTCGTAGATTGACCTGCATCAGGATGTGCCGGACTGGGGCCATACGCTCGTGGGGTGGCAGCTGTGAAGCGCTGTCGTCCTCTCTCCATGCCTCTGGCCCTCTCCTCAGGACCTGAATCCACCATCCATGAGGGGCCTGCACTCCGAGCCCGTTGTTGAATAACGTCCAGCTGAGCCGTAAATGGATTTGCAGTGTCCGGTATATCCATGGGTGTGGCTGAAGATACTCGCACAGGTGAGTGCTGAGTTGAGCGGTGCTCTTGTAATCCATGGCGGAGATAGCCTTCTCGATCGGCCTCTGGTCTCAGACTTTGTGTAGCCTGACCTGGGTTTAGGCTTTGCGAGACTTGTGGAGTGGCTGTTGCCAGTTCTGCAGGTGTGCCATTGCTGGCCTTAAGATGTGGGGCTAACACAGCTAGGAATTCTTGCATGTGTTGAGCTTGCTGCTCCAACACCAATCGCAGCCACGGTGGAGGCTCTTCTGCTGCTGAGGCTGTAGCACCTCCAGTGCCTCCAGTATCATTCTGCTGATCTTCAGACATGTTTGTTTAATTTCTGTATTTTCTTTTTATTTATTTTTTGAAGTTATTATTGTTGTTTATAAGGTGAATAAAGTATCTTGTAAATAGAATGTCTTGATAATTGAAGTCAATCTTGTAATTAAGAGCTCCAAGTGTTCTATCTCCTTGTAATTGTATTATTTTCATTGGTCCTTATGTATAAAATCATTGGTCCTTATATGCAATCAGTGTATAATACTGTTTTGTGAAATTAGTCCATGTTAACAATCTATGAGCTATTTTCTATTAAATGTCCACATTATTTTCAATCATTATCTTCCAACGATATGTTTTCCATTTGCAAAACAACAACGTTCTTCTCTGTAGCAATCTTGCCGTGCAGCTGGGAAGGATACACTGTTGCAAAATCACGTAGACCCTGGGAAACCCCTCTGCTTGTCGTTGCTAGGCAGCGGCTAGTTCTCGTCCCCAATGGCAAAATAGCTGAAGGCCGAAATGCTGTGGGTTTTGCAGACGGTTAGCCGACATCACTCCTATACGTCCAATAAAGATGTGAGCACCGTCTTCAGGGCAATGTTCCCTGACTCGGAATGTGCAAAAACATTTAGTTGTGGCAAGGACAAAACCTCTTATCTTGCTCGATTTGTCCGTCCGTCCCTGCCAACCCTTAACCTTGACAGAATCCTTTAAACATGCCTTTATGAAATAACGACCACTAGCGTTTAAAACAGGCATTGCAGTCCAAACTCAAAACATTGGAGAGCATTAAAGGAACACCAGGCAAGCCTGATTGCTTTTTCTCTACGAAGCTCCCCCTAGCGTCTGTACGTGTAGATACGTGTGCAAGCCCTCGCTCGGTCTGAAGCTCTTTTCCTTTTCTTTGCATCTTACGTCAAGGGTTTTCGCTGCTTCTTCGCCGGCTCTGCCATTATACACACATTTGCAACAATCGCTAGCCGGGTTTTGTTAGCCTGCCTCTGTGCTGGGGATGCAGGATGTAAACTGATCCTGCTTCTCGTGATGTCTGAGACTTTGTGAGACTGAAGGTCGCGGGTAAGATACACAAAATTCATTAACTAAACATGTATGACTCCTTTCCTTTCACAGCTTTCACGTTTAACTGCTTTATGTAAATCGAGTTTGAACGGAGAATAGAAAAGGAAATTCTTACTATTCTCGCATAGTAAACAAATGGAATGTGGAACAAATGGGAACATTGCGCTCCCCAACACAAACGCGAAAGGTCGGGTTTGCCTCATCTTTTGATCATAAGTTGTATTAGAAATACTGCCCATCCCTGGCAACATGGTAAAAAGATGAAAATGACTTGATTTTACTTTCAATTCCTATATTTAGCAAAGGGTATCTGTACTTTTACTCAAGTAATGAAGCTGTGTACTCTGTCCGCCTCTGGGTACAGGTGAAGACTATCTCCAGACTTTCCGTTCCATTTTCCATTGAGGGTCGCTAACCAGCTATACTCTATGGCTATGCTAGGTGAACGATTCCCCTATTACAAGTCTGTTTACCATCAAATTGGCTTCGAAGCTGTTAGGCCTATATTAAGTTAAAACATTTGCATAGTGCTATAGGTTGTGCTAATCTGGCAATCGTTGATAGGCTATGCTACTAGCTGTGATTGGTAAAATTGGGGGTGGTGCAGCAGGCCAAAACACAAACTCAAAACATAACTAGAAAAGCATTTCCTGAAGGAAATACAGTGCATGAAAATGCAAAAAATATGATGTAAAATATCATACAGAGTAAAAACAAACTATATTGATTGCTAGATAGATAAGGTTTAATATAGTTGGAATGACTGAACAGTTAAATAGGTGGATAGTTTATATAGTTAAATGATTTGCTTGGTAGATAAGGTTTAATATCAGCCTGATCTCACCAAACGGCGTAGAATGACACGCCAATTTCTTATGTCATTTAGCGTGTTATTCAGACGCCGTTTTGTGTTTTCGCGTGTCATTTCACGCCTTTTAGTCCCAATTGATTTGTGCCAGCAGAAAGGTAGCGTGTAATCTTACGCGCAATGGGGATTTTTTCCGGGCTTTTCCGGCAAAAACGAAGACCTACGAAGGTTGGTTGCTCTCAGAGCGCTGTTTTGATCAATGAAATTTGACAAAAGGGGGTCACACAGAAAACTGCTTTGCCACCTTTTAAAACAAATTGTAAAACAAATATAACTTAAATACTGCCAATTCTACTCCATTAACACCTGTAGAAAATGAATCAAACAGGTGAATAGCGTGTGATAGGCCTATAAACTTTATACAATTTATAAGATTTATAAAAAAATCGTTTGCATTAAAGTTTAGTCCATCAGATTAATTTAGCTAGAATAGAATAAATGAGTAGCCTTATACACTCGACTGACTTTTCAAGTCGTTAGTGTGAGCCTATGCAATCAATGATGTGATCGATTATACATGTCTTGTGTACAGTAGGCTACAATTTGCGCGGGAATGCCGTCATTGAGTGCAACAATTTTCATTGCGTTTGATCCGTCATCCCGGTAAGTCGCATTTATTTAGCCTAGGCCTACTCTTAGTCCAGTGTATGCATGGGAAATATGACAAATTAGCATGACTAATGGCATATAATAAACTTCTAACCTTAATCGTAAATGTTATTAATGCTATGGACTGATAGTCTACATTTCTTTGTCTATGTCAGGCGCTTTTTTGTTATGAAACCGACTTCGATCTGTTTTATTATCCTCTTTGTAGACTAGGCTACTTATTTGACTTAGGCCTACTTATTTTCTTACAATAGCCTAGGCTACTAATATACTGTAATGACATTGCATTGTCAGTTTTAAGAGGAGAAGTGTTTGATCAGGTGTGCCCAATTTTGCCGCTGGAATTTTTGTCCTGGTGGCTTTTTAGTGGTTACAGTTCATCATCTGACCACAGTTTTAGGGCAATTGGGATTAGGCGCTGTGGAGCTCTTGTCAGCAGACATCAACAGGCTCATACAACGTTATATGAGATGGCATGGCATAAAATAGGAGGTATGTCTGGTAAACCAGTATGTACATATACTGGTTTTACAACTGATAATGGTAGAATTCATGGCAATGAACATAAAAAAGTATAATTATAGGATACATAACAAAGAAAGAACCCAGGATTTATGGGCAATTGTTTTTAGCAGGTTACGAAATATCCCTATTTGACTAAAACTCCCATTTTAAGAGAGAATAAGAATGTTTTTACAGTTTTGGAGGGCTATCATTTTATCTGTTATCCCCCTTTGTTCTCTTTTAGTTCTCTTACATGTGTTGGATATTTTGGTCTTTTTAAGAAAAAAAAATGCTGGTGGGAGTTATAAGACTAAGTCTGTCTGAGGTGTTTATAGGGAATCAAAATCTGACAAGGATATTTTGCTTTCTGGACATGGCAATTGCATAAAATTTCATGGGCATCTTCCTTGCCATCCAAACATGTGCCACAATAAGTTTCAACAAATTATACTGTATGGTTCAAGAGATATAGCTATTTGATGTGTGTGTTAGAGGTTAGATGAAATCCCTACTTTTTAACACCCTAGCAACCATCTTAATTACCCTAGCAACCACTTGTATAATGTCAAGCTAGCAACCACCATAGCAACCGTGTTATTTTGCATAGCAACCACCATATCTACCCTAGCAACACCATAGCAACCATTCAAATTACCCCATCAACAACCTAGCAACCACCACAATATGACCATAGTAACCACCATAGCAACCACGGTATTTAGCATAGTAAACGCCATATGTACCCTAGCAACGCTATATATTTACTGACCTGACCAACATATGTGTGTTTTTTGGGTGTCTCAGAGATTCCACCTTTGGAACAGTTGTCAGGGGCCTCAAGTCGGTGCCGTGTGTCTTGGTCCCATCCCTCTAGCACCTAGTGTTACCACGGCAGAAGAGGGAAACCTTGTACGTTTCGAACCATTTATCTCCTTCCGGGAATAATCCACCGACTCCAAACTGAGCCTGGCTTGTTTGTGATGTCCCGTTGTTCAACATATTCTGATTTCATACTGATCGGACCAACATAAGTGAGTTTTTTGGCTAAAAATGTAAAAATGGCTAAACGTTAGCAATTCCACTGCTTTGTTATTTTGCATAGCAACCACCATATGTACCCTAGCAACACCCAAGCAACCACCTTAATTACCCTAGCAATGCCCTAGCAACCATCTTAATTACCCTAGCAACCACTTGTATAATGTCAAGCTAGCAACCAACATGCTTACCCTGACAACCACCATAGCAACCGTGTTATTTTGCATAGCAACCACCATATCTACCCTAGCAACACCATAGCAACCATTCAAATTACCCTGGCAACAACCTAGCAACCACCACAATATGACTATAGTAACCACCATAGCATAGTAAACACCATATATACCCTAGCAACGCTATATACATTTACTGACCTGACCAACATATGTGTGTTTTTTGGCTAAAAATGTAAAAATGGCTAAATGTTAAATCGCCAAAAAAGTATTTTTTGCAAACACAATGCTTTGCGTTACAGCTAGAGGGATGAAACTTTGCACGCTCCATGTGGGTCATGTGCAGAAGGTCTGACTTGAATTTCAGCCTTGTAGCTCCATGCTACCACCCACAACTCCACATCTGAAGTGGGAGTGGTCAACTTTTTTTATATTTTTCCTTCACAGTTTTTTTTGTGGGTGCATCAGAGATCCCACCTTAGGAGCAGTTGTCAGGGGCCTCAAGTCGGTGCTGTGTGTCTTGGTCCCATCCCTCTAGCACCTAGCGTTACCGCGCCAGAAGAAGGAAACCTTGTACGTTTCGAACCGTTTATCTCCTTCCGGGAATAATCCACCGACTCCAAACTGAGCCTGGCTTGTTTGTGATGTCCCGTTGTTCAACATATTCCGATTTCATACTGATCGGACCAACATAAAGTGAGTTTTTGGCTAAAAATCTAAAATGGCTAAGCGTTAGCAATTCCACTGCTTTGTTATTTTGCATAGCAACCACCATATGTACCCTAGCAACGCCCTAGCAACCATCTTAATTACTCTAGCAACCATCTTAATTACCCTAGCAACCACTTGTATAATGTCAAGCTAGCAACCACCATAGCAACCAACATGCTTACCCTAACAACCACCATAGCAACCGTGTTATTTTGCATAGCAACCACCATATCTACCCTAGCAACACCATAGCAACCATTCAAATTACCCTGGCAACAACCTAGCAACCACCATAATATGACTATAGTAACCACCATAGCAACCCGCGGTATTTAGCATACCATATATACCCTAGCAACGCTATATATTTACTGACCTGACCAACATATGTGTGTTTTTTGGCTAAAAATTGAAAAATGGCTAAAAAAGTTTAATAGTCAAAATGGCTTTTTTGCAAATGTTAAATAGAGGGATGAAACTTTTGCACACGCTCCATGTGGGACATGTGCAGAAGGTCTGACTTTTTCAGCCTTGCAAACCCACAACTCTACATCTGAAGTGGGGTTCAACTTTTTAAATGTTTTTCCTTTACAATTTTTTTTTGCTCAGAGGGAAGACTGAAACTTTGCTTGGTCCCATCCCTCCTAGCTCCATGTGAAACTTTGGTCCATGTGGGTCATGTGAGAAGGTCTGACTTGAATTTCAGCCTTGTAGCTCCATGCTACCACCCACAACTCCACATCTGAAGTGGGAGTGGTCAACTTTTTTATATTTTTCCTTCACAGTTTTTTTGTGGGTGCATCAGAGATCCCACCTTAGGAGCAGTTGTCAGGGGCCTCAAGTCGGTGCTGTGTGTCTTGGTCCCCATCCCTCTAGCACCTAAGCGTTACCAGCCCAGAAGAAGGAAACCTTATGCGTTTCGAACCGTTTATCTCCTTCCGGGAATAATCCACCGACTCCAAACTGAGCCTGGCTTGTTTGTGATGTCCCGTTGTTCAACATATTCCGATTTCATACTGATCGGACCAACATAAGTGAGTTTTTTGGCTAAAAATCTAAAAATGGCTAAACGTTAGCAATTCCACTGCTTTGTTATTTTGCATAGCAACCACCATATGTACCCTAGCAACGCCCTAGCAACCATCTTAATTACTCTAGCAACCATCTTAATTACCCTAGCAACCACTTGTATAATGTCAAGCTAGCAACCACCATAGCAACCAACATGCTTACCCTAACAACCACCATAGCAACCGTGCTATTTTGCATAGCAACCACCATATCTACTCTAGCAACACCATAGCAACCATTCAAATTACCCTAGCAACAACCTAGCAACCACCATAATATGACCATAGTAACCACCATAGCAACCACGGTATTTAGCATAGTAAACGCCATATGTACCCTAGCAACGCTATATATTTACTGACCTGACCAACATATGTGTGTTTTTTGGCTAAAAATTGAAAAATGGCTAAAAGTTTAATAGTCAAAAAAGTATTTTTTGCAAACACAATGCTTTGCGTTACAGCTAGAGGGATGAAACTTTGCACGCTCCATGTGGGACATGTGCAGAAGGTCTGACTTGAATTTCAGCCTTGTAGCTCCATGCTACCACCCACAACTCTACATCTGAAGTGGGAGTGGTCAACTTTTTAAATGTTTTTCCTTTACAATTTTTTTTGTGGGTGTCTCAGAGATCCCACCTTTGGAAGACTTGTCAGGGGCCTCAAGTCGGTGTCGTGTGTCTTGGTCCCATCCCTCTAGCACCTAGCGTTACCGCGCCAGAAGAGGGAAACCTTGTACGTTTCGAACCGTTTATCTCCTTCCGGGAATAATCCACCGACTCCAAACTGAGTCTGGCTTGTTTGTGATGTCCCGTTGTACAACATGTTCTGATTTCATATTGATCGGATCAACATAAGTGTGTTTTTTGGCTAAAAATGTAAAAATGGCTAAATGTTAAATCGCCAAAAAAGTAGTTTTTGCTGGCACAATGCTTTGCGTTACAGCTAGAGAGATGACACTTTGCACACTCCATGCGGGTCATGTTGTGATATGGACCACCCTGGCCATTGTGGACTCCACTATTAATGGACAGGTAATTCAACCACCTAAAGCATATATTTTCCAGTTTTACCTTTACATCCTGCAGAAGTTCAAGAGGGATCTCTCGTATGCAGTGCTGCTCCTTTGCCTCATCAAGGTGAGACATGTGTAACCTACAGTATATTCCACCCTTATGTTTGCTTAATCTCATCCTGGCATATGGTTTTATTAAGCACTAAAAACTACCTGCACTCGTCACGTCACTCTGAACAGTGATGTCATCCTGGCATATGGTTTTATTAATTACACAGAAGGGAGGAATATAAGTTATTATACTGTAGCTTAAATCACATCTCCACACTACAGGCGTTCAAAAAATATATAATTTAGGCTATCTACGGTAGGTATGGTTATGGTAGGTATGGTTATGGATATGGTTTGCATGGCTGAAACTGCTTTGCCTTTGAGTTGGAGGTCAAAACGTATCATATGTGTACCTTGTTCGCCAATATACAAAATAGTGCCATGTATAGATTTATGTCCTCCAATGGTTGCAGGAAAGTGGGACATGACCTATTGTATGTTAAATCACACCTACAACTGATCGTATGATATGCAAAAGTCTGCAGGAAAGTAGGTCAGGTTTTCAGAATATATACAGTGGGACATGTCTCAATTCATGTTAAATGTTCATCATTTTCTTCATAATTAAAGGTTTGAAGAGACAGAGGACGGTGGTGCAAAAGAGAAGGAGGGCCAGCCGGGCCTCGTGGAGTTCAATCAGTGGCAGGATATTTTTTAGCCTGACAGTGTAGCTGTAATGTTAAAGTTGGTGACTTTGGAGAGCTAGAGGGTAAAGATGTGCACCCGCTAATATTGGGTGCAGTAAATGTATATAACGTTGCTAGGGTACATATGGCGTTTACTATGCTAAATACCGTGATTGCTGTCGTGGTTACTATGGTCATATTGTGGTTGTTGCTAGGGTAATTTGAATGGTTGCTATGGTGTTGCTAGGGTAGATATGGTGGATGCTATGCAAAATAACACGGTTGCTATGGTGGTTGTTAGGGTAAGCTAGTTGGTTGCTAGCTTGACATTATACAAGTGGTTGCTAGGGTAATTAAGATGGTTGCTAGGGTGTTGCTATGGTAATTAAGGTGTTTGCTTGGGTGTTGCTAGGGTACATATGGTGGTTGCTATGCAAAATAACAAAGCAGTGGAATTGCTAACGTTTAGCCATTTTTACATTTTTAGCCAAAAAACACACTTATGTTGGTCCGATCAGTATGAAATCAGGATATGTTGAACAACGGGACATCACAAACAAGCCAGGCTCAGTTTGGAGTCTGTGGATTATTCCCGGAAGGAGATAAACTGTTCGAAACATACAAGGTTTCTCTCTTCTGGCGTGGTAACGCTAGGTGCTAGAGGGATGGGACCAAGACGCAAGGCACCGCCTTGAGGCCCCTGACAACTCACCCAAAGGTGGGATCTCTGAGACACTCACAAAAAAACTGTGAAGGAAAAACATTAAAAAAAAAGTTGACCACTTCAGAGGTGGAGTTGTGGGTGGTAGCATGGAGCTACAAGGCTGAAATTCAAGTCAGACCTTCTGCACATGACCCACATGGAGTGTGCAAAGTTTCATCCCTCTAGCTGTAACGCAAAGCATTGTGTCTGCAAATAATTATTTTTTGACTATTTAACATTTAGCCATTTTTCAATTTTTAGCCAAAAAACACACATATGTTGGTGAGGTCAGTAATAGCGTTGATAGGGTACATATGGCGTTTACTATGCTAAATACCGTGGTTGCTATGGTGGTTACTATGGTCATATTGTGGTGGTTGCTATTAAAATAACACGGTTGTTATGGTGGTTGTTAGGGTAAAGCATGTTGGTTGCTATGGTGGTTGCTAGCTTGACATTATACAAGTGGTTGCTAGGGTAATTAAGATGGTTGCTATGGTAATTAAGATGGTTGCTAGGGTGTTGCTATCGTAATTAAGGTGGTTGCTTAGGTGTTGCTAGGGTACATATGGTGGTTGCTATGCAAAATAACAAAGCAGTGGAATTGCTAATGTTTAGCCATTTTTACATTTTTAGCCAAAAAAAACTCACTTATGTTGGTCCGATCAGTATGAAATTAGAATATGTTGAACAACGGGACATCGCAAACAAGCCAGGTTCAGTTTTGAGTCGGTGGATTATTTCCGGAAGGAGATAAATGGTTCAAAGCATACAAGGTTTCCCATTTCTGGCGCGGTAACGCTAGGAGCTTGAGGGATGGGACCAAGACGCACGGCACTGGCTTGAGGCCCCTGACAACTGTTCCAAAGGTGGGATCTCTGAGACACCCACACAAAAAACGTTGAAGGAAAACCTTTTAAAAAGTTGACCACTCCCACTTCAGAGGTGGAGTTTTGGGTGGTAGCATGGAGCTACGAGGCTGAAATTCAAGTCAGACCTTCTGCACATGACCCTCATGGAGCGTGCAAAGTTGCATCAACAAACTAGCAACCACAACCCTATTCTCAACCAAAATGATTACCCTAGCAACCAGCATAGCAACCACTTTATTTAGCATAGCAACCACCATATCTACCCTAGCTAAGTAGCCTAAATCATATATTTTTGGAATGCACTCAGATATATTGTACATTCAAAGATCAACTGGACAGCTGTATCTTACCATGATATGTGCATCATTGACCACATGGGAGACTTTGCGATTTCTCCTAGTGGCCTCCGCCCAGGTCAAACTCCCCTCTCTAAATTTAGAGAGTCGTTTGCTCGTTCTTGCTTGCATCTTAAATGAATTGACATTAAGTATTAACACACCTAACACTCACTCTCATCTTTAATGTACTTATCATCATTTATAGGAGAGAATTGGGGGGGCTATTAATTAAGTTGAATTGGGACATCAAGAAAACGTTATTACTGTATTCACAAAACATTATTAATTACATGTAGTTGTATTAACTCTGTAACAGATTGCATAAAGCTAGCTCAAATACAAAAGCACTTCTTGACTAAGGTTATTATATTATGCGCATTCATCTGCGGATTACATTCGATTGCACATGCCTGTTTTGGACAAGCATGCTATCTAATAGCCTTACCATGGCTATTGCTAACAAAGTTAAAATTACAACACCTTAACCTACCACCTATAATGGCACTTTATTAGGATATGTATACAATCTATAGATTAACCTATATAGATCATGCTATTCAACAACTTCAACATTACTAATTATGTGTGTTGTAGGGTAACGTTAGGTTATTTGCAAGCAAGCATAGGCTAACGGTTAACGTTTCCTAACTTTAGCTGATACACCAAACAACGAATAGAGGCTAACAAACCTAACGATACTAATCTTACAATTTTGCAAAATTATGGGGGAGAGAAAATGGAAATATGATGTAATATAGGCTAGTACAATGTAATTGTAATCATTACAACCGATTGACGTCTTACCTTGAAATGTCCCTCCAAGCTGGATGGAAGCTGGGTTGATATCTTTTTACTAGTTCGTCAAATGACACGCTGTAACAGGCTGTCATTGATCCACAATGGGCGTGAAAAGACACGCTAAAAGACTGAAAGGCGTTACATGACACGCTAAATTGCTTTAAAAGTGGCGTGCTATTTTACGCCATCTCGTGAGATCACGTTGATGTGACAGGATCAACCTCAGAGCCATTGAGACTAAATAATGGCGCCACTGTTGTTTGCATTTTATATCAATGACATCTGTGCTTCAATAGAAAATTGTAAAGTACATATCTATGCAGATGACACAATGCTTTATGCCAATGCACCATCTGTAGAGCAAGCAGTGTCATATCTTCAATGTGCATTTGATTGTGTGCAGAAATACTTGAAAGATCTTAAACTGGTTCTGAATGAAGTAAAAACTAAATGTATGATCTTTACTAGATCGAGAAAGTGTGACCTTGATGCCTATAACATTTGTTCCCTAAATTGGACACAAATTGAGCAAGTTTTGCAATACAAATATCTGGGCATTTAGCTAGATAACAAACTATCATTTAGAACACATGTGCTTGAAATTAAATTAGGTGCACTTTACAGGATTAGGTCTTGCTTCTCTTTAGAAAACAGAATGACCATTATTCAAGTAACTATAATGTCAGTCCTAGACTATGGTGACATTGTGTATATGCATGCAGCCCCTTCCACTCTGAAATCACTTCATGCTGTTTACCACATCACTACGTTTTTTAACTGGAGATGGGTTTAGAACTCATCACTGTAAATTATACCAAAATGTTTATAAGGCATTACTGGCATACTAGCATTTATAAGGCATTACTGGGAAAGTTACTTTTTTTTATCTAACTTCTCTTCTGAGCTTGAAATCAATCTGCCACAATACATGGTCACAGGGTTTTTCAAACTCTTCAAATTAAATCTGAATTTGGTAAATTAGCTTTTACATTTTTTGCATCTAATAAATGGAACAAATTGCAAGAATTATTAAAATTAGATAGGTTTGTGTCACTAGACCAATTCAAGGGAATGATTGATGATATGGCTGTTGTACAATGTTCTTGCTTTGACTAATATTTAGACCTTTTATATCATTATTACAGTGCATGAAAATGCACTGTTCTGTTATCCGAAGTCTTCTTCTTCTTATTATTATCATTATTACAGTGCATGAAAATGCACTGTACTGTTCTTCCTAGGCTTCTTCTTATTCTTATTATTCGTCTTCTTCTAACGCAGTTAATGCAGCTTCCACCGTTTAACGTAGAAACTTCGTTCAAACTATGTTGCGTAGGTCTTACTTAGGACATGGGGGCTTTGTTTTTTTCATCTTTGTAACTTTTATACTTTTTAAACTATTAATTATTAACTTTTATAAAATCCCCATAGACTTAACATTAGGCTGATGACATCACAATGGACTAATTAACTTGATTTGCACCTGTATCAACTTCCAGCTGCTCATCTAGGCCCCATCAAAGAATCAGTTCAACTGATTGCACCTGTATCAACTGCTTTCTGCTGAACTAGGCCAACTCTCTCTGTGTCTCTCCATTCTACAAGGATATAAGGCACATTTCATCCAACTTTCTATCCATTCATCCTCTTCAAACCATTCACTCATCCACCCATTAAACTATCCATCAACATCCATTAAACAATCTGCCTATCAACATCCATTCAACTTTCTCTATCAACATCCATTACACTATCTACATTCTGTCTCAGGCTTTAAGCATACAATATGGCTCTATTAAGACTGCCGTTAAGCAATTAGAATCCTAGGCCAGGTGGCCAGGCTATATTAAACCTCATCTACCTAGTTCAGTCATTCCAACTATTAAACCTCATCTACCTAGCAAATAATTTAACCTTTTAAACTATCCACCTATTTAACTGTTCAGTCATTCCAACTATATTAAGCCTCATCTACCTAGTTCAGTCATTCCAACTATATTAAACCTCATCTACCTAGCAAATAATTTAACCTTTTACACTATCCACCTATTTAACTGTTCAGTCATTCCAACTATATTAAATCTCATCTACCTAGCAAATAATTTAACCATTTAAGCTATCCACCTATTTAACTGTTCAGTCATTCCAACTATATTAAACCTCATCTACCTAGTTCAGTCATTCCAACTATATTAAACCTCATCATGTTGGTTGCCAATTAGCAAATCATCTGTTTTAACAATATATTTCAGACCATATGTTTTGCATTTTCATGCACTGTACTGTTCTTCCAAGGCAACAACAACAACAACTTATTATTATTATTCCACTTTTTCCGTACGCAATTTCTCTTGAACAGTTTAACTTAGAAACTTCGTTCAAACTTTGTAACATAGATATTCAAACGGACCAAGCTGCTATGTCTTTTCAACTTTGAAACTTTTATACTTTTTAAACTATTAAAGAAAAACTTTTTTAAAATCCCCATAGACTTAACATTGCTGATTGTGACATCATAATAATGGCCGTTAAACAATTAGAATCCTATGGCAGGTGTTCAGGCCACCTGGATCAACTGCCAGTCTCAGGCTTTAAGCATACAAACTGGCCTTATTAAGACTACACATCCTGTTCAACTGCTTCCTCTGCCAAAAAACTGTTTCAAAATAAAAGTCCTCACTACAATATTTCACTGTTAAACAATTTAACCATTTAAACTACTGAACTTTTCAACTGTTCAGCCATTGTAACTGTTACTTGTCATCAACTATGACTCCTACCCACTGTAGCTAGTTAGCATGGTTAACATAGTTAGCATGCTAGTTAGCATTTTTAAACAAAACTGCTAAAAATGATTAGCTAAGTTAGCTAAGTAACATGGTTAGCATAGTTAACATGTTAGCATGCTAGTTAGCATTTTTAGCAAAACTGCGAAAAATGATCAGCTAAGTAACATGGTTAGCATAGTTAGCATGTTAACATTGTTAGCATGCTAGTTAGCATAACTGCTAAAAATGATTAGCTAGGTTAGCTAAGTCACATGGTTAGCATTGTTAGCATGCTAGTTAGCATAGTTAGCATAACTACTAAAAATGATTAGCTAGGTTAGCTAAGTCACATAATTAGCATAGTTAGCATAGTTAGCACGCTAGTTAGCATAACTACTAAAAATGATAAGCTAGGTTAGCTAAGTTACATGGTTAACATAGTTAGCATGTTAACATTGCTAGCATAGTTAGCATGTTTAGCAAAACTGCTAGAAAACGTTAGTTAAGTTAGCTAAGTAGCATGGTTAACATAGTTAGCATTGCTAGCATAGTTAGCATGTTTATCAAAACTGCTAGAAAACGTTAGCTAAGTTAGCTAAGTAACATGGTTAGCATGTTAGCATTGCTAGCACTGCTATAAATCATTAGCTAAGTAACATGGTTAGCATAGTTAAAAATCTTAGCATAACTGCTAGCAAACATTAGAGCCATTCCAACTTTCAGTTATCGTCAAATATCTACCTATACACAGCCATTAAACTATTTGAATATCAACATTCATTAAACTTCCAGTCTGTCAACAACTTTAAACTATTTACCTTCAACTTTTAAACGGTCTACTTTTAAACTATCATTAAACTATCTAGTAAACTAGCTGTCTATCAACAACTTTTAAACTATCTACTGTCTATCAACAACTTTTAAACTATCTACATTCAGCTTTTAAACAGTCTGCTTATAAACTATCAACTTTTATTAAGCTATGCAACCACCATGTCTATCCTAGCATCACCGTGAGTAACCATCTCTGTATTATCTGTTTTAACTATACATGATATTTTACATCACAACTTAAGCATTTTCATGCACTGGTAATTCCTTTGAATTGCATTTCTAGTTACAGTGCATGAAAATGCACTGTACTGTTATTCCAAGGCTTTTTCTTCTTCTTCTTCTTCTTCTTCTTCTAACGCCGGTTAATGCAGCTTAAACCGTTTAGCATTAGAAACTTCATTCAAACTATGTTCGTGGGTCTTCCTTAGGACATGTGGGCTTTGTATTTTTCAACTTTGTAACTTTCATACTTTTTAAACTATTAATTAAAAACTAGTCAAAATTTCCCCATAGACTTAAACATGGGCTGATGACATCACAATAGAGCCGTTAAGCAATTAGAATCTATGGCAGGTGTTCGGGCCACCTGGACCAACTGCAGTCTCAGGCTTTAAGCATACAAACTGGCCCTATTAAGACTACACATCCTGTTCAACTGCTTCCTCTGCCAAAAACTGTTTCAAAAATAAAAGTCCTCACTACAATATTTCACTGTTAAACAATGTAACCCTTTAAACTACTGAACTTTTTTACTGTTCAGCCATTGTAACTGTTACTTGTCATCAACTATGACTCCTACCCACTGTAGCTAGTTAGCTAAGTTAGCTAAGTCACATGGTTAGCATAGTTAGCATGCTAAGATGTTAGCATCTTGCTAATTAGCATTTTTAACAAAACTGCTTAAAATGATTAGCTAAGTTAGCTAAGTCACATGGTTAAGATAGTTAGCATGCTAGATATGCTAGTTAAGATTTTTAACAAAACTGCTAAAAATGATTAAAAGTTGGCTAAGTAACATGGTTAAAGATAGTTAGCATGCTAGTTAGAATTTTTAGGAAAAATTGCAAAAGTGATTAGCTAAGCTAGCTAAGTCACATGGTTAACATAGTTAGATGCTAAAGATGCTAGTTAGCATTTTGAAGAAACTCTTAAAATGATTAGCTAAGTCACATGGTTAAAGATAGTTAAGATGTTAGTTAGATTTTTGATTTTAGCAAAACTGCTTAAAATGATTAGCTAAAGGCAGCTAAGTAACATGGTTAGCATAATTAGCATGTTAACATGCTAGTTAGCATAACTGCTAAAAAAATAATTAGCTAAGTTAGCAAGCTCACATGGTTAAGCATACTTAGCATTTTAACATTGTTAGCATGCTAATTAACATAGTAACTTGGTTAACATTATTATCTTTGTTAATATAGTTAGCATAACTGCTAGCAAACATTAGAGCCATTACAAGTGTCAGTTATCGCCAACTATCTACCTAAAATAATTTAACCTTTTAAACTATCCACCTATTTAACTGTTCAATCATTCCAACTATATTAAATCTCATCTACCTAGCAAATAATTTAACCATTTAAGCTATCCACCTATTTAACTGTTCAGTCATTCCAACTATATTAAACCTCATCTACCTAGTTCAGTCATTCCAACTATATTAAACCTCATCATGTTGGTTGCCAATTAGCAAATCATCTGTTTTAACAATATATTTCAGACCATATGTTTTGCATTTTCATGCACTGTACTGTTCTTCAAGGCAACAACAACAACAACTTATTATTATTATTCCACTTTTTCTCGTCTAATTTCTCTTGAACAGTTTAACTTAGAAACTTCGTTCAAACTTTGTAACATAGATATTCAAACGGACCAAGCTGCTATGTCTTTTCAACTTTGAAACTTTTATACTTTTTAAACTATTAAAGAAAAACTTTTTAAAATCCCCATAGACTTAACATTGCTGATTGTGACATCATAATGTCGGCCGTTAAGCAATTAGAATCCCTATGGCAGGTGTTCAGGCCACCTGGATCAACTGCCAGTCTCAGGCTTTTAAGCATACAAACTGGCCTTATTAAGACTACACATCCTGTTCAGCTGCTTCCTCTGCCAAAAACTGTTTCAAAATAAAAGTCCTCACTACAATATTTCACTGTTAAACAATTTAACCATTTAAACTACTGAACTTTTCAACTGTTCAGCCATTGTAACTGTTACTTGTCATCAACTATGACTCCTACCCACTGTAGCTAGTTAGCATGGTTAACATAGTTAGCATGCTAGTTAGCATTTTTTTAAACAAAACTGCTAAAAATGATTAGCTAAGTTAGCTAAATAACATGGTTAGCATAGTTAACATGTTAGCATGCTAGTTAGCATTTTAGCAAAACTTCTCGAAAAAATGATCAGCTAAGTAACATGGTTAGCATAGTTAGCATGTTAACATTGTTAGCATCTTGGATTAGCATAACTGCTAAAATGATTAGCTAGGTTAGCTAAGTCACATGGTTAGCATTGTTAGCATGCTAGTTAGCATAGTTAGCATAACTACTAAAATGATTAGCTAGGTTAGCTAAGTCACATAATTAGCATAGTTAGCATAGTTAGCACGCTAGTTAGCATAACTACTAAAAATGATAAGCTAGGTTAGCTAAGTTACATGGTTAACATAGTTAGCATGTTAACATTGCTAGCATAGTTAGCATGTTTAGCAAAACTGCTAGAAAACGTTAGTTAAGTTAGCTAAGTAGCATGGTTAGCATAGTTAGCATTGCTAGCATAGTTAGCATGTTTATCAAAACTGCTAGAAAACGTTAGCTAAGTTAGCTAAGTAACATGGTTAGCATGTTAGCATTGCTTGGCACTGCTATAAATCATTAGCTAAATAACATGGTTAGCATAGTTAAAAAATCTTAGCATAACTGCTAGCAAACATTAGAGCCATTCCAACTTTCAGTTATCGTCAAATATCTACCTATACACAGCCATTAAACTATTTGAATATCAACATTCATTAAACTTCCAGTCTGTCAACAACTTTAAACTATTTACCTTCAACTTTTAAACGGTCTACTTTTAAACTATCATTAAACTATCTAGTAAACTAGCTGTCTATCAACAACTTTTAAACTATCTACTGTCTATCAACAACTTTTAAACTATCTACATTCAGCTTTTAAACAGTCTACTTATAAACTATCAACTTTTATTAAGCTATGCAACCACCATGTCTATCCTAGCATCACCGTAGTAACCATCTCTGTATTATCTGTTTTAACTATACATGATATTTTACATCACAACTTAAGCATTTTCATGCACTGGTAATTCCTTGGAATTGCATTTCTAGTTACAGTGCATGAAAATGCACTGTACTGTTATTCCAAGGCTTTTTCTTCTTCTTCTTCTTCTTCTTCTTCTAACGCAGTTAATGCAGCTTAAACCGTTTAACGTAGAAACTTCATTCAAACTATGTTACGTAGGTCTTCCTTAGGACATGTGGGCTTTGTATTTTTCAACTTTGTAACTTTCATACTTTTTAAACTATTAATTAAAAACTAGTCAAAATTTCCCCATAGACTTAACATGGGCTGATGACATCACAATAGAGCCGTTAAGCAATTAGAATCCTATGGCAGGTGTTCGGGCCACCTGGACCAACTGCCAGTCTCAGGCTTTAAGCATACAAACTGGCCCTATTAAGACTACACATCCTGTTCAACTGCTTCCTCTGCCAAAAACTGTTTCAAAATAAAAGTCCTCACTACAATATTTCACTGTTAAACAATGTAACCCTTTAAACTACTGAACTTTTTAACTGTTCAGCCATTGTAACTGTTACTTGTCATCAACTATGACTCCTACCCACTGTAGCTAGTTAGCTAAGTTAGCTAAGTCACATGGTTAGCATAGTTAGCATGCTAGCATGTTAGCATGCTAATTAGCATTTTTAACAAAACTGCTTAAAATGATTAGCTAAGTTAGCTAAGTCACATGGTTAGCATAGTTAGCATGCTAGCATGCTAGTTAGCATTTTTAACAAAACTGCTAAAAATGATTAGCAAAGTTAGCTAAGTAACATGGTTAGCATAGTTAGCATGCTAGTTAGAATTTTTAGGAAAACTGCTAAAAGTGATTAGCTAAGTTAGCTAAGTCACATGGTTAACATAGTTAGCATGCTAGCATGCTAGTTAGCATTTTTAGCAAAACTGCTTAAAATGATTAGCTAAGTCACATGGTTAGCATAGTTAGCATGTTAGTTAGCATTTTTAGCAAAACTGCTTAAAATGATTAGCTAAGTCAGCTAAGTAACATGGTTAGCATAATTAGCATGTTAACATGCTAGTTAGCATAACTGCTAAAAATAATTAGCTAAGTTAGCTAAGTCACATGGTTAGCATACTTAGCATTTTAACATTGTTAGCATGCTAATTAACATAGTAACTTGGTTAACATTATTATCTTTGTTAATATAGTTAGCATAACTGCTAGCAAACATTAGAGCCATTACAAGTGTCAGTTATCGTCAACTATCTACCTAAATAATTTAACCATTTAAACTATCCACTTATTTAACCGTTCAATCATTCCAACTATATTAAACCTTATCTACCAAGTAAATTATTTACCTATATAAACTATCCACCTATTTAACTGTTGAGTCATTCCAACTATATTAAACCTCATCTACCTAGCAACCAATATAGTTTGTTTTTACTCTGTATGATATTTGACATCATATTTTTTGCATTTTCATGCACTGTATTTCCTTCAGGAAATGCTTTTCTAGTTATTATTATTCTTCCCACCAAATTTCTGCGTCTAATTCAGCTTTAACCGTTTAACGTAGAAACTTCGTTCAAACCTTGTAACGTAGGTCTTGAAAAGGACACGTGGGGAATGTATTTTTCACTTTTGTAAACTTTATACTTTTTGAGATATTAATAAAAAACAAGCTTATTTTTCCCTATAGACTTTGCATTAGCACTATGACATCACAATGGACTAATTAACTTGATTTGCAGCTGTATCAACTTCCAGCTGCTCATTATTAGGACCCATCAAAGGGCCAGTTAAACTGATTGCACCTGTATCAACTGCTTTCTGCTTAACTAGGCCAACTCTCTCTGTGTCTCTCCATTCTACAAGGATATAAGGCACATTCCATCCAACTTTCTATCCATTCATCCTCTTCAAACCATTCACTCATCCACCCATTAAACTATCCATCAACATCCATTAAACAATCTGCCTATCAACATCCATTCAACTTTCTGTCTATCAACATCCATTACACTATCTACATTCAACTTTTAAACTATATACTCTGTCTTGGGCTTTAAGCATACAATCTGGCTCTCTTAAGACTACTATTTCCTCTGCCCATAACTGTTTCAAAATAAATGCCCTCACTACAATAATTCACTATTAAATAATTTAATTATTTAAACTACTCAACTATTTAACTGTTCAGCCATTTCAACTGTCAGTTGTTATCAACTATGACTCCTGCCAACTGTTTTTCAAATAAAAGTTTGTTTGGCATTTTATGTTAATATACAGTATGTTTATATTTTCATGCACTGGTAATTTCCTCTAATTTTCTAGTTTTGATTATTGTTGTTGTATGTTTTGTAACTCAGGGCATTGCTGTAAGAGCTTGATGCTCAGTCAATTTCTCCCTGAATAAAAAACGGATGATGATGATGATCATCACTGCTGATGATGATCTGAAAAACTGATGATGATGATGATCATCACTGCACTGAATACAACAGGAAAGCCCTGCAGTGCATAGTGAACACAGCTGGAAGAATTATTGGTGCTTCACTCCCCTCCCTGAAGGACATTTACACCTCCCACCTCACCCGCCGCCTGACCACAATTGTGAGTGATGCAAGTCACCCCGCTCACAATTTGTTTGATCTACTGCCCTCTGGGAAGAGGTACAGAAGCCTGCGCTCCCGCACCACCAGACTCACCAACAGCTTCATACACCAGGCTGTTAGGATCCTGAACTCTCTCCCCCCTCCACCCTCAGCTACATAACATCCTGGACTTTTAGACCCACAATGGCTGCCTTGCACTACTCCACTTGCACTACTCCACTTGTACACTTGCACACTTGCAACTTGTTGTTGTTGTCCTGAACACTTCTGAACACACTTCTGCTGCTCTTACATAACTTGCACCACTATGCCACTTGCATACTTAGGTCAAACAAAACTACCTCAGCCATTTATTGGCCTGACTTTTGCACTATTATATTGACTGTCTACTGTATGCACAATTGCACAATTTCTTCCAAATTTTGCTGTTCTTATTTCTTCATTGTATGTGCCTTCTTATTTTTACCTTTTATATTGTTTACTTGAATGTTATGTTTGTCTGTGGACCTAATTTGTAAAATATGTCTCCACCGTGGGATAGTAGGAAACGCAATTTCGATCTCTTTGTATGTCTTGACATGTGAAGAAATTGACAATAAAGCAGACTTGACTTGACTTTGATGATGATCATATTATGATCATTATATGATTCTACAAGAAATGTCTTACATATAGCGCCTTTAAATGACTTGTCTTGTACATCAGCAAGAATATGAAATGGGAAATAAACACCACTCACATAATCAAAAAGACATAACAGATACTCCTGAGGCAATCGAAAAAGTTTCATGTGAGCAAACACCTGTTGGTGTATTTCTATGAAGTTATCATAGAAGGCATCATCACTTCATCCATCACTATCTGGTATATGGGAGCTCAGACAATTGCACCAAAAGGAATTAGAGAGGGTTGTCACCGAAGCTTCTGACATAATTGGTTGTGACCACCCTCCAGTCAACTCTCTGTAGCCTACTCTGAGCGCACCTTAAACCGTGCAATCAAAATAATCAATGACCCCTCTCATCCAAACCAACTTGTTTCAGCTTCTACCCTCTGGAAGACGTTAAAGGTCCATACAAACTAAAACCATGTTTTAAAAAATACATTCTTTCCTTTAGCAATGAACTTCTGAACACTACAAAATTGACGTCTTTTTTGTTACAGGTTCACCTACAATCCTGCCCCCTATGAATGCAGGGACTTCTCATGTATTGCAGAGTGTGCTCTTGGCTTTCAGGTGGAAATAATTCAACTCCTTGTTAAGGTTTAGTGGTACACATATAAGTAGAATGGTGAAACAAGAGATCAATGAAATAATATGTGGTAAATGATTTAATGGTGACAGATATGTATGGTCACTGTGAAGTGTGCATCCACTTGGGGTCAGGGATGGGCAGTATTTCTAATACATGTATTTCAAATACAAAATACTATTTTGTAATTTGTATTTTATTGATATGATGAAAATGCCTTCATATTTTGTATCAAAATACTTCAGTGTTGTGCATTTTTGTATTTTCAAAATACTGTAAAATACTTTCTGTGAAACACTGTGATGACATCTATCTAACTATCTATAAAGCACAAAATCTCTGTCTCTGTCTGTCTGTGGCACCCTCGCATGCATGGTCAAGCCCCTCTGCTCCAGTAGAGCATTTATTTTCCTTTGCTGGACTGATTATCAGGCCCCATAGGCGTCCTCTGAATGCAACACTGTTTGAGAAGTTAGTTGTGCTTAAAGGCATCAACTGAGGAGACACGACTAGCTAAGTTTACACACACTCCTTTGCTCACACAAGGACAGCACAAGGACTTGAGTTCACAAGCTTATATCGCGACACTTGAGTTTGCTATTTTCCTTTCTTTTTTCTGTTTTACAGTTTTTTTTTTCAGACTTTAAAGTTGACCTGTGAAATATTTCAGTGCTATAGTAACTTGACAAGATACCTCAAACAAGGACATTTCCAATTTTGCACATTTTAACCCTTTGCAGACGGCCCATTCTAATTTCGGTACCCCAGTACCGATGACGTTCAGTCTAATAACTCCGCCATACCCCAACCAATTTTATCACTGAAAACTTCCTCAAAAACGTTACATCATAGGCTTTCTGGCGATATGATTGGTTAAGGGATTTGTGGCGCGAATTTGTTTTACTACGTGAAGGAAAAATCAAGAGTTGACGTCTCCCTCCACTAGAGGAAAAACAGCAGGAAGCACTATGCATCGTTGATCTTGACGTCGTCTAAAGGAGAAACTACTGGATCATCTGAGGTAAAAACAAGTCTTTTTATGTTATTATTACTTGTTATCCATGTTATTACTTCAAAATCGTTTTTAAAAGTTATTTTTGCTGGTAATTACACCTTGTATGCATGGCCGTAACATAATGCGTGTGTGTGTTCACTTCAGCTGATGACAGCTGGTATTTTAGCACACCGTAATCTTTAGTAAACTCATCATTTTCAGTCATTTTTGGGGGGCTACTATATGTCAACCAAGATTACAGACCTACTAAGAGGTTTTTTGGAGGGCGTCGGAAGCGATGAGTGCTTCCGGGAATGCGAAAAAGCCGCCAGACCCATTGGAAATGGCGTTAGGTGGACTGGGATGTGATCATGGATTGTTAAGCATGGATAAGTTTGAAACTAGATCTAATGATTTGGAGGAGTTGTCAGGGGAGCATGATAGTGAGAGTACTATAAGCGAAGGTGACGAAGGTGAATGGAATTTAATTCAAAGAGCATCGAAGAAAAGAAAAGGAAATACTAAACTAGATGAAACGAAAAGAGTTAGGACTGAGGTTAAAGTAGTGATTCGATTTCAAACCCCCTGTGTATTAAACCCATTAAAAGTCAGTGAAGCAATTTATAAGCAAATAGGAGAAGTTCGCTCCGTCAGAACGCTAAGAGATGGTAACCTGTTAGTGGTTTGTCAAGACAGTGATCAGAGAATGGGATTGATGAAACTTAAAACGTTACTGGGGAAAAGTGTTAAAGCCCAAGACTGGGAAGAAAGGGGTAAAATAATGGCGGTGATATCTGGAGTATCGACAGACTTGTCAGAAGAAGACATTAAAAGCAATGTTAAACGAGTTCGAGTCAGCAAAGTCAAGCGTTTGCAAGTACTTAGGAATGGAAGTAAAGGACCAAGTTTGTCTGTCTTGTTGGTGTTGGATGAGATTAAGATGCCTGAACGAATCATGATTGGGTATGTAAGTTATATGACGAGGACTTACATCCCCCCACCAACTAGATGCTTTAAATGTCAGCGATATGGACATATTTCTTCTGCGTGCAAATCAAAACCCAGATGTGCTAAATGTGGAGGCGAACATGAATATGGTAAATGTGCGGAAGGAACGAAAATCAAGTGCTGTAATTGCGGAGGTGAACATAGTGCGGCCTACAAAGGGTGCGAAATGCATAAAAGAGCAGTTCAAGTGCAAAATGTTAAGGTAAAAGAGATCATTACTTATGCTGAAGCCATTAAAAAGGTTGACAAAGAAAACCAAGCAAAATCAAGGGTTAAAGTAGGTATGGCCCCTTTAGATTTAACCCTAGTCAAGCTCAAACGACCCAGAAATGTTGTAAGGTAACTGAAGATACTTTAATTGTGGATAAGAAAAGTTTCATTGCTTTTATGGTGGAAGTGGTTAACTGTTCAGCCCAAGTGGCAAGTAGAAGTGATAGAATTAAAATAATGAAAAGAGCAGCAGAAAAGTATCTAGAGATTCATGATTTGTCAGTTGACTCTATTCATAACATGGTATTAGGAATTTCTGATAGTCAGGTACCAGGTGGCAGTTAAGTAATGAGTCTATCAATTTTACAGTGGAACGCCAGAAGTTTAATTGCTAATGGTCAGGAACTTAAAAACTTTATTGAGGAATTAGATATTAAACCCAACATTATCTGTATACAGGAAACCTGGTTAAAATCATCACTTGATTTCATAATATATGGATATACAGCAGTACGTAAAGACAGGGATACTGCAGGAGGTGGAGTGGCCACATTTATTCAGCAGGGGATTAATTACAGAGCTTTAAATGCAGATAAAGAGGTTGAAACAGTCCTGGTTGAGATCTGGGTAGGTAAAACTAAGATTAAAATCGTCAACTTTTATAACCCTTGTAAAAGAATCCTGAGAGAAATGCTAGACAATATGTGTGAGGAGGGAAATGGGAAGCTAGTATTATGTCGAGATTTTTAATGCACATAACACTCTGTGGGGAGGTACTAAGGTGGATGAAAATGGGAGCACTATTGAGGAGTTTATGGATGATTATAAGTTGGTTTGTTTAAATGACGGAAGGAATACTAGGTATGATGCGTCTCATGGAACAGGATCAGCAATAGATCTTACATTAGTATCTGATCAGATAGCAGGGGTAAGTGAATGGGAGGTTAGTGAAAATTCTCTTGGCAGTGATCACTATATTATTTGGTTAGGTATTAGAAATCAAAATGTGTGCCTTGAAGAGAATTGGTTTCCAAGATGGAGAATGAAAAAGAAGCAAACTGGGGGTTATATAGCATGAAGGCAAGTGGCAGGCTAATGGGAATAATGTCAGAAATGAGTAATGATGTTGATGAGTTAAATTCAACAATTACAAATATTTTATGTGAGTCAGCGGAGGAGGTTCTTGGCAAATCTTCTGGGATGAGGAAAAGAAGAATGGTTCCTTGGTGGTCAGATGATTGTAAGGAAGCAATTAAAGCCAGACATAAAGCTTTCAAAATTGTTAAATCAAATCATTCCTATACCAACTTAATGGAATATAAAAAATTACACTCAAGGGTTAAAAAAGAGTCATAAAAGAAGCTAAAAAGGACATATTGGCGTGACTTTTGTGGTAAAATAGGAGCAGAAGTCAAAGTGGGTGATGTTTGGAGCATGATTAAAAAGATGGGAGGCATTAGAAGGGAATTTTCTCTACCTGTAATTAAAAATAATGATAAAGAGGCAGTAACTAATCAAGAGAAAGCAGAGATGCTTGCAAAAAGTTTTGTTAAGGTTCATAGTTCAAAAAACCTAACTGATGAGGAATTGTCTTGGAGAGTTAAAGTTATGGATGAGAGTAAAGGGCTACTGGGGAAACATGTAATAAACGAGAGTGTACTAGATAAGGAATTTACGTTATTTGAACTTAGGAGAGCGTTAAATGGGGTTAGGAATACTTCACCGGGGAAGGATGGTGTATGTTATAAAATGATTAATGAAGTCAATGATATGGCTAAAATGATAATTTTAAGTCTTTACAATAAGGTTTGGGAGCAAGGAAGATTGCCTTTGGGCTGGAAACATTCTGTAGTGGTTCCTATTGGGAAACCAGGGAAAGATAAGACTGAAGTTAAAAGTTACAGGCCAATAGCATTAACATCTAACTTATGTAAGCTTATGGAGAAAATGATCACTAGAAGACTAATGTATGAAATTGAAAAAAGGTCTTGTCTCCCCACACCAGAGTGGGTTCCGTAATGGGCGACTCTACGATGGACCCTGTTGTATGTCTAGAAAATGAAGTAAGGAAAGCACAAGTCAGTAAAGAATCAGTCTTAGCAACATTCTTTGATATAGAGAAAGCGTATGATATGCTATGGAAGGAGGGACTGTTAATTAAGCTGAATAGAATGGGTATTAGTGGTAAGATGTTTAACTGGATTAGAGACTTTTTAAGGATAGAACAATAGAAGTGAGAGTTGGGGTTAATTTTTCTAACATCTATTCAATAGAAAACGGAACACCTCAGGGTAGTGTATGCAGTCCAGTGCTGTTCAACATCATGATTAATGATGTTTTCAATACAATAGGCGACATTAGAATTAATAGAGCATTATATGCGGATGATGGAGCTTTGTGGGTAAAAGGGGCCTAATATTGATAATATTACAACCAAAATGCAACTGGCTATTAACAAGGTAGAAAAATGGGCATGTGAGTGGGGTTTTCATTTGTCTATAGAGAAGACTCAATTTATTTGTTTTCAAAAAAAAGAATAAATCCCACACTAGAACTTAAGTTATATAATCAATCATTAAAACAAGTTAACGTTATTAGGTACCTGGGAGTGTGGTTTGATGTCAAGTTAACATTTAAGGAACACATACAGAAAATAAATGAGAGGTGCAAAAAGGGGCATTAATGTTTTGAAATGTTTGTCAGGGTACAACTGGGGAGCCAGGGATGTCCCTTAAAAGAATTTATATTGCACTGATAAGATCAGTGTTAGACTATGGATGTATTGTGTATCGTTCAGCATCTAAGACATTGATTGGTGAAATCAATAGAATGCAGGCTAAAAGTCTGAGGATATGTTGTGGTGCATTTAGAACATCTTCAATACCAGCATTACAAATAGAAACAGGAGAAATGCCCTTAAGCCTTAGGCGTTATTAAGTTGAGTATGGCTTACTGGATTAATTTAAAGGAACATGATGTATCACACCCCACTAAGAAAGTTCTTAACGAAAGTGTTGGGAATATGGTAGATCCCAGATTTGTAGCTTTGGTTGGGATGGTAATAAAATAGCAAACCAACTGGAAATAGATGGTATCAATTGTAGTAAGACTGTGCCCCTGGTAGGAACTCCACCTTGGTTGTTTTGTTCTCCTATGGTAATTATGGAAACCAAAGAGATAGCTAAATCTGGAGGAGTGTATCAGAACGTAGAGAGCACTATCTAGGAAGTATGTATTATGATACAACACAGGTCTATACAGATGCATCTAAAGATTCAGAGGGTAAAACAGGTATTGCAGCATATATCCCTGATCACAAAATCTCTATTAAAAGAGAACATCAGACCATCTGTCCATATTTGCAGCTGAAATGACAGCTATTATTATTGCATTACAGTGGATAGAAGAAGCTAGGCCCCTAAAGCAGTTATTTGTTCTGATTCAATGTCATCTCTCACATCTATACAAAATGGAGAATCATCATGCCGACAGGATTTATTGAATGAAATTAATAATATCATATTTGCAATCAGTCAACAGGGAATATCAATCCAGTTTGTATGGGTACCTGCTCATAAAGGAGTTGGTGGTAATGAGGAAGCAGACAAGCTGGCAAAAGAGGCAACTAAGGAAGAGGAAGTTCAGTTAAACATTCCTCTCAGCAGATCAGAAGTTAAGGTAATCATCAAACACAAAGTTAACTTAATATGGCAAGCTGAATGGGATAAGGAGAAGAAAGGTAGACATTTATATAATATACAAAAGAATATCCTAAATAACAAACCTATGTACCCAAACAGACAAGAGGAGGTTTGGTTTACAAGGATGAGAATAGGCCATACTGGTTTGAATAATAGCTTACATGTTGTAAATAAACATCCAACTGGAAAATGTGAGTTTTGTGGAATGAGAGAGGATGTAGATCATGTTCTTTTAAAATGCTTAAGATTCTCCAGACAAAGAGAAAAAGCTAAAGAGGGAAGTGAACGCGAGCCAAGAAAGCCTTCTCTTTAGACACCTTATTAGGTGAGCCTAGATCAGGAAACATCACTAGTGCTGTCATCACATTTATCAAAGAAACACAATTAGCAAATAGGATTTAGTTGGTTGTTTTGTGTTTTTTTTTTTTATTTATTTATTTATTTATTTTTTATTATTTATTTTATTTTTTATTTTTATGATTTTCCTTGAAATAACATCCAATTGATTGCATCTCAGTCCAGTAGATGGCGGTAATACACTTTGCCTGTAAACTGCCATAAAACCTGACAGAAGAAGAAGACCTACTAAGACTGAAACTTTAACGATTTGTTCTATTTTGAACGATGTTGCTTGCTTGTCATCTGATAGAAAACTAGCTAAGTTAGGTAACGTTAGCATCAGGAGAGGCTGCAACATGTCCTTGACGCGTAGTCGCGATAAAGTTCACTCCCGTGCTTCATGACTACCAACTTGATGTCAAGTAGACCTAATTGGTATTTTATTGTCAAATAAACCTTTCATTCCTTCGTAATATGTATAGCACAATTTACAGTTGTTTGTAGCCAAGTTGCTTAGCTTACTTAGATAGAAACATCTGACATGAATGACAACGTTAATGTTACGTTACCGACGTGAAGACTGTGTTGATCACCGATGGTGTAACGTAAGGATTTTATTCATTGACTGCTGTTTTCATGAATACATGACTGAAGATTTGTTATAAATGTGTTTTAGTATGGTTTAGCTTTTAGGCTGTAAGGTTGGCTGCTACGATTATGAGGTTTTTGGGTGGCTAACTATGATGGGAGCTCATACACCCAAGCCTACTCGTCAACACATTATTTTCTAAGGGGGTGTTTTGTCTTTACGCAACTGCAGTAGCCTATGCACGGTGTGTATGTGTATGCATATGCTGTTTAGATGTTTTCTGTCATATCTCCTGACTCATGTTAATAAATCAATTTTTGCTTGGAAGCTGGTATGCTATGTATGGTTTAGCCAAGGCAATAACACTTACTGTAGTGAGCTCTGAGACTAATGTTACCTCTCCAAGCAATATTGGAGTCCTCCAGTGACAATAATACTTTTAGTGAAAAGAGTCATGGTTGGCGGTGATTAAGATTATGTGGAATTAATGTAAAATAAAACTAAACAACCTATTCACTATCAGACCTGTGATTTGTTATTTTAGATGGAGGGAGAGAAGTACGTGCAACTGGGGTGAAAGCAGCCGACTGCTGATGGCAAATATGACCCCAAGGACCACGATGGCATGGACATGGGACATGGATGGGTAGCTTCTGGATGAAGAAGAAGACAATGATGTGCTACAGGAGGAGATAATCTTCCATCATCCTCAGCTGGGTAAGCATGTTTGTGTGTGTGTGTGTGTGCGTCCATCTGGGCGCAAGCACATTTCTGGTTGTGATAAGAGTGTTGCTTATAACAATAATGAAAGGGATTATAGTGATAATAGTTTGGTTAGATTTGTAATTCAATTTCTATATTTCTTATCTGACAATTTCTTTATTTTGAGTTTGGTCAAAGCATACACTTTGCCTATCCTTCCAACACAGACAGAGACACCAACTCCAATAGCATTTACACCCCATCGTCTGCTAGGCTTAGATGGACACACACACGCATGCACACACACACACACACACACACACACACACACACACACAACCATGCCACAGCTGTGACAATGCACACACCACGGATCTGGTGTGAATGTGGCGTTAGTGTATCACCTTATGTGTGGGGCAAATGATATGGATAATTATATATTGTATCGAATTATATGCTGTATGGTTGTTAAATGTATTGAATTTCTTCTAACGTTTTAATTGTTTATATATATGTGTGTGAATGTTAGTATGAATTGATGTTTGCTTCATCATGTAAGATTTGTTGATCTTTGTTATACTGTTGTCTTGTCATTCTTGTAGTTCTAATAGTTACTGCATGTTTGTAAACATATGTTTGTTATTTACCTGAAGTTGTTGTTCCTGGTTATTTAATCACATTGTTTAAGACTTTTCTAAATAAAATGATTTATTTCCCCTTTAAGAAACCTAACACATGTGCCAGTGTCTCTATATTCTTGTTTTCATAGTAGAATGAAGCACACGGAGAAGCAGTTACAATCAGCTAGTCTGTCTTTCAGCCTTTATCTGTCCTCCCCACAATTGATTTAGCCTCTTCAGAGTACAGTAAGACATCCCATATTGAGCTTGTTTTGATGGTAAAACAGCTTATTTTTTTACATGACCATTATATCTGTATTTTTAGGTCAGATGCCAAACCGGGAAATGAAAACATTCTACTCTTTAAAAATTCTACTTGTTACTGTTATGAGTAAATTAATCATAACTTCTGAACCAAAGGTGATAAATTGATTCTGTTTTTTTTTCACTGAGGAGAACACAACACTGGCTATCCTTTGCACACTATATCTACAACAGACATTAGGTGAAAAGAAAGATTCATCTTGACAAATTGATATTTTCACGTTTTTTGATGTTGAATTTTGAAGGTTTTGTTTAAAAACAATGTGTGTTACCCTCAAACTTATTAACTATGATATGTACCATTTTAAAGGGCTAGTTCTCCTGATTACAATGGTGGGTATATCTTATCTCTGTCATGTAGCATGGCCACACAATAAGCCTTTTTGTCTCACAAGGGCATCAAGTATGAAAAACGGAATGTTTAGTGCAGGCTGCAAAGGTCTAATAAATTTATCATAACTTTTGAACAAAAGGTGACACATTGATTCTGTTTTTTATCACTGAGTAGAGGGACAAAATTGTGAATCTCCCATACACTCTATGTTTTCTCTATCTACAATAGAAATTGGGAGAAAAATTAGATTAATCTTGACAAACTGATATTTTTAAGTGTTTTTGGGGTTGAATTTTAAAGATATTTTTTAAAAATTATGTATGTTCTCCTCAAACTTATTAATTATATTTTATACCATTTGAAAGGGCTATTTCTCCTGATTAGAGTGGTGGGTATATTGTATCTTTGTCATGTAGCATAATCATACAATAAGCCTTTTTGTGCCATAAGGCCATCGAGTATGAAAAAATGGAATGTTCGGCACAGTCTGCAAAGGGTTAAATAAGAAATTATTGATAATGTCATAGTAATTGGCTTCTAATTGATTTAACTGGCTGGATGGTATTAATGTGACAACCTGATTTTTTATTTTTACTTTTTTTTGTGTGGATGAAACTCACCTTAAGTGTGGTAGTGATGGTGATAAATAACTTCAAAGGTTAAAATGCTATGTAGTTTAAATGTCTAGTCATCCATTTGTCTTTGAGTTATTGTTACTGATTCATAGTGGGCAATCTATTTCACCAACTGGCTGGGAAGTGCAACAGTTGTGGAGTCGGCATTCAAAGCCTTTTGCTGCAAAACAGTACATCTCCAAACTCAAAAAACAGTACACTAACAGTCAATAAAAGTGGACTGTCAGAGCAGCATAAAATACTAAAAAGCCATGCCGAGTGTCCTGTTCGCTCTTAAACTTTCCATCACATTTGGTGCCTCTGCCTAGCCACTTCGGAAATGTGTTAGAATTAGTTCTGTACTTTAAAGAACATTTCAATTGAATGAATGAGAAAGGATGAGAAATCAAATCAAATGAATAGAAAGACACAGATGATGAGATTTTGCACTCAACTGTAGCCTATTGGTGAGTTTGTTATAGCCTATTTACTTGCATTGTAGCCTATGCAACTATTCTATTAAACGCTGTGTGCTAGTCTATTAAACACTAGCTCAAAGGATGCTCTTTATTATATGGCAATTTTTGAAAAACTAGATGTACCGCATAGCGGTACAAAATCAACCCGATCTCACAAGCAATGCGTATACAGTCGTACGCAACACTAATACCGAATTGCGTATGAATTCATACGCAAAATCAGCTAGTGACACATGCGCAGTAGCCTACATATCCGCTCACTCAAGCAACATGGCCACGCACGGCCACCTGTCGAAATCATTTTTTTATTTCATAAATAAGTTTCGTTAAAATAAATAATGGTTTGGTGTAGGCTAATTAATGAAAATTCCGTTTGATAGCAGTACTTAAAATTTGATAATTAGGTAACCTTTTGGTCACGATGCTAAAGGTTTACGTTTGTAATACATAAAAAAAAAATCCGTTTTTTTTTGTTTAGACCCATGTTTTATTTTCTTTTTAAAATTGAGAGCCACTAATATATCCAGAATTTGTTTAGTTGGAGGACGATCAATATAAAGATTTTAAATAGCCTTTTTATAACATCATTAAATATCCCTTCGTATGCGAAAAGTCTAGCTACTTAAACTTTGAAAATGTGAAGTTCTTCCTGATGTCATTATTTTGCGACACTGCCAACTTGCTGCCCATATTGATAAAAGAAACCTCTCTGCTCGGTGTGTAAGTAGATGCAAAATATCTCGTTTATGGTTTGTTTACATGCATTACTTTGGAGGTTTGCCTGTTTATTCATACCTGCTCATGTTTTTTTTTTTTTTTGGTCGCTGCTTGTTGAATTCCTATTTTGAACATGAGCTCAATTATCATTATGCTAGCCATATAGAATCCACTTGCTAGTAAGCATTGTATCTATCTTGGTTAGCTAGGTAATAGAGGCAATCAATGGAAATATGTTTTCTTCATTGAAGAGTTGAATTCTTCAACTTCATTTGGAGGTCAAATGGCTAATATACCTAGTTAAACCTGACGTGATTGTAGGTAGTTGACTTAGCATTGTTGCTAGCAGTAGTCAAATCTAACATTAGTAAGATGACCTAGCCCCTTTTGTGAGTTTGTGCTCGCCAGAGTGAACTATTCAGTTCTGCCTTCTCACAAGGCTAGTATAGGCTACAGGCCATAGAGGGTGTTGACCTGTGGTCTTTACTACAATTTGAGTTTAACAACTTTTCTGTTTACAGCTCTGCATGGCTCTATATGCTATTTATCCATAAAATTCCTTGTCCATATATTTGATTGTCATTGTTCATTGTTATACATCTGTTCTGTTCTGTTCTGTTTCCTGGTCTTCGGTCTAACTGTTATGTACAATGTCTTTTTCCAAAACACCCCTCAATCAGTGTCAAAAGGGATTGTGGGCAAGACAAGTCAAGAGGAAGATGTGCGGGTTGAAACCAAGCCTCAACGAGATCAACGGATCTACTCTTCTTATTAGTGAATTCAAACTTCTTTCATTTACTTTTAGTAGACCTACCATCTCCTGCGGATGTGCTACCCTTCCTGAGGATTCTGTCATTCCACATCTACTGATTCCTCAAGATTAATTTTGGTAAGCACAGATTCTGTACTGTCTGTTCATTAAATGCACAGGGGGGTATTCTAAGTATGTGGTTTGGTGGCAGAGTTAATTTGAGCAGTGGTGCTTACAGCTTTACTCCCTTTGAAGGAGTGCCTGCCATGGAGGTGCGCTTTGATGAGGTAAACTCCACAGTTGTGGTCATGTCTGTATTAGAATGTGAAACAATATATGGGAGATGTTATTCTCAAGTATGTATTTGCATTGTGTGTGTGTGTGTGCAGGCTGTGCATGCGTAACCCTTTGTGAACACACAGTGGGACAGTGCTAGTCGGCTGCAGGAGCGGCTGCAGGGCCAGCTGAGCTCAATGGGGTTCACCATCAGGGAGCTGGTGGGCCTCTTGGTCCTTCACCCGGCCCATCATGCCGTTCTCCCGCTTGACCCAACCTGCTACAGCTGCTCCCTGCATCAGTTCAGCTCACAGCTCAATCATTATTCCGCTGAGCTACAGGTACATACACGTATGTACACACACACACACACACACACACACACACACACACACATATATACAAATACACGCACACATAAGTAGAGTATAAATAATTTAACACATTTCAGATTTGAAAAGTTTTTATAGAGAGACGGATTAACACACACAACACTAATCTTTTTTGTGCATTAAAATGTGTATGTGCTGTAGGCTCGTGGTCTGTCACTCCAGTGGGTCTTTAGTGCCAGAGGAGACTACAGCAGAGCTGACAAGTCCATCCAGAACAGCAACATTGATGATGAAAGAGTGACCTGCCTCCTCAACACTCGCATCATGAGGGTAACACACACACACACACACACACACACACACACACACACACACACACACACACACACAAATTAACACAAATTGCCAAATCATTATGGATACATGCCTGTATGTATGTGTTTATGTGTGTGTGTGTGTGTGTGTGTGTGTGTATGTGTGTGCATGGCATTTGTGTTAATGTCTGTGTGTGTGGGGGGGGGCGGCTCTGCATGGCTCTATATGCTATTTATCCATAAATTCCTTGTCCATAGATTTGACTGTCATTGTTCATTGTTATACATCTGTTCTGTTCTGTTTCCTGGTCTTCGGTCTAACTGTTATGTACAATGTCTTTTTCCAAAACACCCCTCAATCAGTGTCAAAAGGGATTGTGGGCAAGACAAGTCAAGAGGAAGACGTGCGGGTTGAAATCAAGCCTCAACGAGATCAACGGATCTACTCTTCTTATTAGTGAACTCAAACTTCTTTCATTTACTTTTAGTAGACCTACCATCTCCTGCGGGTGTGCTACCCTTCCTGAGGATTCTGTCATTCCACATCTACTGATTCCTCAAGATGAATTTTGGTAAGCACAGATTCTGTACTGTCTGTTCATGAAATGCACAGGGGGGTATTCTAAGTATGTGGTTTAGTGGCAGAGTTAATTTGAGCAGTGGTGCTTACAGCTTTACTCCCTTTGAAGGAGTGCCTGCTATGGAGGTGCGCTTTGATGAGGTAAACAAGTGTAAATGTATACTGCCCAAAAAATTAAGGGAACACTTACAGTTTTCCACAATTGTTAAAACACATTTTTTGAAACCTTCCACCCTTTTCTCTATTCTCAAATTACATTTACAGAATGTCTGACAGTTCTTGCAAAATAAAACACTCGCCTCAAAAGTTTTAGTTGTGCTCATATATTTGTGCAGTATATTTGCATTGTATTGTTGTCTGTGTGTGTGCAGGCTGTGCATGTGTAACCCTTTGTGAACACACAGTGGGACAGTGCTAGTCGGCTGCAGGAGCGGCTGCAGGGCCAGCTGAGCTCAATGGGGTGCACCATCGGGGAGCTGGTGGGCCTCTTGGTCCCATTATTCCGCTGAGCTACAGGTACATACACGTATGTACACATACAAATACATGCACACATAAGTAGAGTAAAAACACAACACTAATCTTTTTTGTGCATTAAAATGTGTATGTGCTGTAGGCTCATGGTCTGTCAGTCCAGTGGGTCTTTAGTGCCAGAGCAGACTACAGCAGAGCTGCCAAGTACATCCAGAACAGCAACATTGATGATGAAAGAGTGACCTGCCTCCTCAACACTCGCATCATGAGGGTAACACACACACACACACACACACACACACACACACACACACACACACACACATACATACAGGCATGTATCTATAATGATTTGCCAATTTGTGTTAGTGTGTGTGCTCGCACGGGCATGGCATTTGTGTTAATGTGTGTGTGTGTGTGTGTGTGTGTGTGTGGGTGTGTCAGTAAAACAAACTAATGAAGTAGGCTAATATGTAAGTTATCTCAGCCACTGATTTAAGGAACTGCAGTTAAGTAATGTTATAACCATGAACAGACATGTTATATAATGGATGTGAATGGGGCAAGTATGATGCATTTGGAGAATTTCAATTACCAGAACTATCATGCCAACAAGTAAAGGGATCTTTAGTTTGTGAAGGGTAGTGTTAAGTATAGGTGTATATATACTCTTTTGATCCCGTGAGGGAAATTTGGTCTCTGCATTTATCCCAATCTGTGAATTAGTGAAACACACTCAGCACACAGTGAACAAACAGTGAGGTGAAGCACACACTAATCCCGACGCAGTGAGCTGCCTGCTACAACAGGTGTGCTCGGGGAGAAGTGAGGGGTTAGGTGCCTTGCTCAAGGGCACTTCAGCGACTTCCTACTGGTCGGGGTTTGAACCGGCAACCCTCCGTCATCCCACCAATTGGCAAGTTCGAAGTGCTAACCAGTAGGCCACGGCTACATGTGTTAGGCTACATGTTCTTCATGTCATAGCCCTTATTTGCCCCTTTTTTAATGTACCTGACTTGCTCTGAGGCATGTGTTTATTTAAGATGCATGTAGTAGTGCTTCAGTGATGGTCTTATCATGGTCTGTGTGTTTTGCAATTTATTAATCTTAGTCCCTCTGTTTGCAGGCGGAGTGTTGTGAGGACTGCTGCCCTGAGAACACCGAGTGCATTCTGGAATATGGATTTGGCAGACGCCTTTGTCCAAAGCGACACATAAATACAAAACAACATAATATTTAAAATTGAACAGGTTCATTAATCTAACATTAATCATTTCAGTAACATTAATCCATAAACTAATCATGATTATTGCAGCTACTTAAAATAGTCTTGAATTTTGCAATTTAGCCATGTATACCACTGTGTTGGTGGTAATGTGAGCAGTGTTTTGAATGAACTGATCATAATCATTATTTCAGTAATTGTACAGCAATTCAGTTTATTGTACAGCATGCATCATTTTGTGTAATCCTATCTTTTATTGACAGAGCCCTCACAAATAAACTGATATAAAGAATAAACATAGATGGTGATGGTTACAAGGGTGCCTTCAGAAGGTAATTATCATTTCTATTTTGTACACCTGATTGACTTACCTTACTTATTTTTTTTAATGCTATGATTTTTATCTTAATCAACAATAACAAATTGTATGGCAATTGCGGTTTCATTTTCTATTAGGTGCCATCCAGCAGTCCCAGCCTGGAGCCAGAGGCTGCTATTGCAAATCCGATGGGGTATGATCTATGTTGGGCATCAGAAAGGTGGTGTAAGCAAGAGTTGCTACAGACAATGATACGATTAGGTATGATATCACACAGACATACTACTGTGCAGAAGTGTAAGGTCACTTTGAAATGTCCTCTTTATCAAACGAAAAACATCAGACATATCTTAAGTGTACCCCAAACTTTATATAATTTATAATATAGTGGTGTATATCTTGTACACATCTGCATTACTTCTAACTAGGTTTGAGAGGGATCCCGTGTGCGCAGTACTGCTCCTCTGCTTTGTGATGGTGGGACATGTCTAACCTACAGTATATTACATCCTTATGAGAACACCATAAGTTATATGGAATATAACTTAATATAACATAAATAACATCTACACACTACAAGTATTCCAGAAATATATTATTTAGGCCACCTACATGGATCTATACTTATACCGTAAATCTTCAAATTATTTATAGCCGGACCTCGGATAATAGCAGGTAGCGTGGTCGATTCAGACAAATAAAGGCTGGCCTCCAAATACGAGCCGGGGTAATAATTGCATACCAGTAGGGTTATCAGTCCACGGGCACTATAAGATTCTTTCAATTTAACTCAATGAAATAAAAGGGCTGTTCTTAATATTTAATGTGTTACAGTGTTACAGGCTAAAACAGATTTGTGCATGCATATCTAATAATTATGCGCATTCCTTTAGTCTGAGAATGTGCAGCAGTTTGTTGAGGTACCACCGGCGGCAGTAGAAGCAGCACCACCACAAACACCACATTACCCCGTCCCGTGCAGTAAGGACACTGGGGTACAGCAGGAGCATTAGTAGTAGTAGCAGCAGTGGCAGAAACCACACCAGCAGGAGCAGCACTAAGCAGCAACACCAGCACTACTAGCAGCAGTGGCAGATCATAAAGAAGGATCACAGTGATTACTACATGTCATTCCCTTTAATCTGTCAACATCTTTTGGAAAATTTAAAGCATCTTTTATTATAAAGCAATCTCACTTTTCTTTGTATGTTGATAAGCTAACTGTTTTTAATATTAATTGGTTCAATATCCAAATGTGACAGTTTTGTTCTACCATAAACAGAAGAGGACAATTGGAAACCGTTACTTAGTCCAACTATGTAAGTTACTTTTTCTGTTTGTTAATAAAGCCCAAGATTCCTCCTGTCTGAATTCCGTGTTCATTACAATAGAACAATAAATTTCAATTTGACATTTTTGTAAATCTCTTCTTGTTGACTGTACAATAGATGTATGTTGCCGGTT
Source organism: Alosa alosa (assembly GCF_017589495.1). Classification (NCBI taxonomy): domain Eukaryota; kingdom Metazoa; phylum Chordata; class Actinopteri; order Clupeiformes; family Clupeidae; genus Alosa; species Alosa alosa. The sequence continues at coordinate 6,390,576 of NC_063197.1, forward strand.
CAATCTCCGACCAGTAGGAAAAATGTGGGCGGGGAAGTGGTTTAGCACAGCTCTCTCCCATGCCCAAATCCACGGCTGAAGTGCCCTTAAAAGCAAGGCACCTAACCCCTCACTGCTCCCCGAGTGCTGTTGTAGCAAG